>NC_053028.1:340666651-340785062 GCF_003073215.2 Triticum urartu
TCAACTAGATGAGAAAAACACCGGATGAAAAGAGCTGAAATCGCAACGAACAAGACTAACTGCGTGATCCTAAAAAAATTTGAAGGGGAAGAGGAGTAGTTCAAAACACCTACCTCAAGAATTCTCACCAGAGCGACGAAGGTGCTGAGGAGTAAAAAGAATTCCTACTCTCCGATATAAGTAGACTCAGAATAGTTTTCTTCTAGACTCGACAACGGCCAACTACGGAAAATCAAGGGGGCTCCTATGGTCAGTCAAGGCTCTGATACCAACTTGTCACGCCTAATATGCGACTCTATCCTACAGGAACTCGAAGGTCCCACCAAGGATAGAACCGCATATTGACACGCTTTTGCAAGGTGGATATCATTACATCAAACCATTACATAATAGTTGGGATACATACAAAAGGAATACACATGCCGCATGAATACATCAATACATCATACACAGAACAACATCCGACTATGGATGAAACACAAACAAAACTCAAACGACATCCACCCTGCTAGCCTAGGCTCCCGACCAGGAACCTAACCCAAGATCGACGGTGAAGAAGAAGAACTCCAGGACAAGCAAAACATCGCTGTCACACCATGATCATCGCATTACCTGTACCTGCAATTGTTGATGTAGTAATCTGTGAGCCACGAGGACTCAGCAATCCCATTACCATGGGTATCAAGACTAGCAAAGATTAATGGGTAGGAAAGGATAAGTGGTGAGGTTGCAGCAGCGACTAAGCAAAGTATGGTGGCTTACTTACGAGTACAAGAGTAAGATGAGAAACTATGCAAATGGTCGCATACTAGTAATGATCCATATGTGATCCTGAACTAGTTACAGTCAAACATAACCCAATCGTGTTCTCTTCTCGAACGCACCCAAAAAGAGATAGTCACGGTTATGCATGCGGTTGGTGTATTTTAAAAGAGTTTACTTGAAGTCCTCTACAACCGGATATTAACAAATTCCCATCTGCCACATAACCCATGGGCACGGCTCTCGAAAGTTTAAACCCTGCAGGGGTGTCCCAACATATCCCATGACAAGCTCACGATCCACGGAGACAATCCTCCATCGCCGGACCCTCCGATCAGACTTGGAATCCCGGTGCACAAGACATTTTGACAAAGGTAAAACAAAACCAGCAAGACCTCCCAATGTGCCGACAAATCCCGACAGGAGCCGCAGGTATCTCGTTCTCAGGGCACACCGGATGGGCAAGACATGGAATCCGTTGAAATGTCTTGTTAACCGTTGGGGCATCAAACGACCTCCAAATGGAACGAAATTTGACAGGCGGTCTACCGGTGATATACCAAGGCCACACGACAAATCTCAGCCCATTCCGAGAATGTTTTTCTCCCTCTCACGAAACAAGATCTGGAAGGTGCAATGGGTGCATTTGAGAGTGTCAGATTCTGAAACGGACAACGGAGAAAACACCAGACGAACATGAATGAAAATGAGATGCAGATGATGACATGGAAAAATGAAACACGCTTTCAAATGACATGGCAATGACAGTGAAAAACTGGAAGACACCTGGCGCATCGGACTTGGGGCGTTACAACTCTCCTCCTCTAACAAGAGATCTTGTCCCGAGATCTTAGGAACGAGACGGAAGAGAAGAGGATGAGGTGAAACAAGAACACAAGAGAGGGGATGAACAAAGTCGAGGACACTCGAGTTGAAAAGAGGAACGGCGAATAAGACGATAATCCAAAGCTCAAGGAAAAAGATAGACTCTGAAAGCACTCAAGTTAGGACAAGATAGAAGAGGAATAAGAACAAAATAATTTAGGCAGCCCTCCGGCTGAACATGGAAAGAATAGATCATGATCACATGATGGAATGATACTTGACGAGAGGAACAACACAATGCCTCCGGAAGAATTGAAAGAGTGGAATGAAAAGAACGGAGAAGAATATGAAAACTTCTACCACGAATGAATTGAAAACATCCTTAGGAGGAAGGATTGAACGAAATTGTTGGAAAATCAACAATGAAAGAATTGATTTGGGTGGTCTTATGTAAACATCTCAAAACTTGAGGTGAGTTTCTACCACATCAAAATGATTGAATAGAAGAGAAGAACGAAGAAATGCAAAACTCCACTTCAAAAGAATATGGAGAATTAATTGCACTTTGAGATGCAAGAAGAAAAGATACTTGAGCTCCTCCAACAAGAATCTAGATGGAGACTAGAATAATGAATTAGATACTTAATGAACCACCATAAGAATTGAAACGAATGACGAAGAGAATGAACCGCTGGAAAGAATTAGAAAACGAATGAAGATACTTGAGTGAATCAAGACGCAAGAGAACGAACAAATCACGAACTGATTAAACAATGCTTGAACGAAGCACCAGTACAAATATGGGAACAAACGTGAAAACTCGGAATGAAGAAATATTCTGAAATGGAGGCCTCCGGATAATCGAAACAGGAAACAACTCCTGAAATACTCCGGACGGGTAAGAAAAGAATTCTGCCAAGCAAAATAATTTGAGAGGAAAACTTGAAGCTAGCACCACGAATCTTCGAGAGAACAGACAAGATTAAGAGTAAAACTATTCTTCGGTCTTCTAAGTTTGAGAATGACGATGAGGAATACCCTAAAGAATTGTTGGGATACTCCGGGATAATGAAAGTGAAGATGTTGAGCCAACAATGAAAATATTTCGAAATCGATCTTGGAAAAGCATCTAACTGATGAATTTCATACTTACGTCATACTTCGAAAAGAATTTGAGAATAACTTCAGGAAGATTGGAAGAGTCCAGTACGATCCTGGGAAAAGACCTGTGGGTTAGGGCCCACTGAAAAGAAGCACCATTGGAAAAGGATTGTTTGGATGAGAAGTGATGCACCAGAACGATTGAATGACTCGAGTGAGGTGACAGCCTCAAACTAATTAAATGCAAACATGAATCTTCTGATATGTCTTCATCACTCTGGAATGATTAAATGGTGAGAGGAGAACGAGCAGGTGGAAACACTTAAACCAAAGAAAGGAATATGATCAACCCAGGAAACATGAATTGAATCCACCGAAAAGAAAACGAGGCGAACCATGATGAAGTTGACGAGAATTCATCGGCTGAGACAATTGAGGAAAGATTGAAGAGGCTCCGCATGAATAAAATTGATGCTCGAATAGAGGCTCAGACTATGAGAAGAAAAGGGGTGGGAGGGCGGGAAAACAAAGGCAACTTGGAATGGTGAACCGATGAATAACTTGAAGAGAAAAACACTGGTTGAGATAATTGAGGAAAAGAATGCAAAGGCTTCGCACGAATAGGATGGATACTCGATTACGGACTCCGGCTCTGAGAAGAAAAAGGATGGGCGGGTGGGAAAAATAACGACAACTTAGGACGGAGGAAACAACATCGTTGAGAAAGAACTGAGGATCGATCTCGCAAAAGATGAAGAAGATCGAATGAAGTAGACCAGAAAAACACCGAATGAAAAGAGCTGACATCGCAATGAACGAAGACTAACTGTGTGATCCTAAAAAAATGAAGGGAAGAGGATTAGTTCAAAAAACCTACGTCAAGACTTTGCACTAGAGGGACGAAGGGGCTGAGGAGTAAAAAGAGTTCCTACACTCCGATATAACTAGACTCAGAAAAGTTTTCTTCTAGACTCGACAATGGCCAACTTCCGACAATCAAGGGGGCTCCTATGGTCGGTCGAGGCTCTGATACCAACTTGTCACGCCTAATATGTGACTCTATCCTACAGGAACTCAAAGGTCCCACCAAGGATAGAACCGCATATTGACACGCTTTTGCAAGGTGGATATCATTACATCAAACCATTACATAATAGTTGGGATACATACAAAAGGAATACACATGCCGCATGAATACATCAATACATCATACACAGAACAACATCCGACTACGGATGAAACACAAACAAAAACTCAAACGACATCCACCCTGCTAGCCTAGGCTGCCGACCAGGAACCTAACCCAAGATCGACGACGACGAAGAAGAACTCCAAGACAAGCAAAAGATCGCCCTCACACCATGATCATTGCATTACCTATACCTGCAACTGTTGGTGTAGTAATCTGTGAGCCATGGGGACTCAGCAATCCCATTACGATGGGTATCAAGACTAGCAAAGCTTAATGGGTAGGAAAAGATAATTGGTGTGGTTGCAGCAGTGACTAAGCAAAGTATGGTGGCTAACTTACGAGTACAAGAGTAAGATGAGAAACTACGCAAACATTCGCACACTAGTAATGATCAATAAGTGATCCTGAACTACTTACGGTCAAACATAACCCAACCATGTTCTCTTCTCGAACGCACCCGAAAAGAGACAGTCAAGGTTACACATGCGGTTTGTGTATTTTAAAAGAGTTTACTTCAAGTCCTCTACAACCGGATATTAACAAATTCCCATCTGCCACATAACTACGGGCACGCCTCTCAAAAGTTTAAACCCTGTAGGGGTATCCCAACATAGCCCATGACAAGCTCACGATCCGCGGAGACAATCCTCTATCGTGGGACCCTCCGACCAGACTCAGAATCCCGGTGCACAAGACATTTCTACAATGGTCAAACAAAACCAGAATGACCTCCCGATGTGCCGACGTATCTTGTTCTAAGGGCACACCAGATGGGCAAGACATGGAATCTGTTGAAATGTCTTGTTAACCGTTGGGGCATCAAACGACCTCCAAATGGAACGAAATTTGGCAGGTGGTCTACCAGTGATATACCAAGGCCACACAAAAAATCTCGGCCCATTCCGAGAACTTTTTCTCCCGCTCACGAAACAAGATCTGGAAGGTGCAACAGGTGTATGTGAGAGTGTCGGATTCCGAAACGGACAACGGAGAAAAGGACCGGATGCAAAAGACGAATGTGAATGCAAACGAGATGCACATGATGACATGAGAAAGTGCAACTCGGAAGCAAATGACATGACAATGACAGCGAAAAACTGGAAGACACCTGGCGCATCGGACTCGGGGCATTACAGTTGGAAAGGAAAGTGGGTGATAACCGTGATCTCGTGGGCTCGGAATTAGTGGCGCAGTTTCCTTGAGGCCATGACGAGGCCAAAAATCAACTTCTTCATGCCAGAGTACCTTGATCTAGCCCCCTGCAACAGGGAGCTAACAAAGTACACTGGGCGCTGCACCACCTTCTTCCTTGCCGCAACCTTGGGACTGTCTCTGCCGTCTTGCTCCCCCTTGTCTTGAACTGCATCTGACCTTGACGGGATGTGCTCACTTTCCTCTATAGAGGGGACAATGGTTGTGGATGCTACTTCATCCATTTCCCGTTGTGCCACTAGTGCTGCACTAACCACGTGATTAGTTGCTGCTAAGTATAGCAGCAACGGTTACTGTGGTTTGGGAGCGACCAAAGTGGTCACAAAGGAAAGGTAGGTCTTCAAATCTTGTAGCACAGCGTCTGCCTCCAGGGTCCACTCCACAGGTCTTGCCTTCTTGGCAAGGCGCACTCGGTACACATGGAAATGAACCTGCTAAGCGCGGCAACACATCAAGTCAAATGCCTCATGTCCTTAACTGTCTTGGGCGCTTGAATCTGCTCGATAGCCTTGTTCTTGTCGGGGTTGGATTCTATCCCCCGTTGGGACACAAAGAAGCCAAGTAGCTTGCCGGAAGGAACAACAAACACACACTTCTCTAGGTTCAGCTACGAGTTGATCTTGCGCAGATTAGCAAACGTCTCTTCCAAATCCTGAATTTATGGTTGATCTGTCGTTGGTCTTGACCACAATATCATCCATGTAAGCTTCAATGTTTCTGCGCAACTAAGACTCAAAGCCAATTTGAATTGCCCTTGCAAAAGTGGATCCGGCACTCTTCAACCCAAAGGGCATCCGTATAAAGTAGTATGTGCCACATGGGGTTATGAACACTGTCTTCTCTTCGTCTTCCTTGGACATGAAAATCTGGTGGTATCCAGAGTATGCATCTAGAGAAGAATGCAGGTCACACCCGGAGGTGGAATCCACAATATGGTCGATGTGCGACAAGGGAAATGGGTCCTTCGGGCATGCCTTCTTGCGGCAGCCCAGCTCAAAGAGACCAGAACGCTCCGTATTCCAGCCCAGAGATCAAGGAGAAGTCTTCTGGAATACACACTGCTTGGCATAGAACAAATCATCTCTATATTACTATAGAAATGGATACAAGGGAATTACATCGGCACGACGACACTTTGCCTACCACAGTTGCTCTATGCAAGCAGGAGAACAACTCGAAGCAGCGGAATGACTACTAGCAGCGGAACAACGACGATGGTGATGGATTCCACTGTCAGATTCAGGGCTCCACGGACCCAAGAAAGGTTCGAACTCAGGGGCGTGTGCGAAGAACTCAATCTCCCCAGCCTACCAACTCGATGCTCCTGCGGCCTTGCTCGATGAACGGGAAAGGAAAGAGACATGACAGTTTACCCAGGTTCGGGCCACCTTGCGGTGTAAGACCGTACTCCTTCTTTTGGGTGGATTGGCCTCGCGGTGGGCAGAGGATGAACCAGTACAGGGGAAGAACAGCTTCAGGAGGTCAGTTCTTGTGTGTGAGCCACTAAGGAAGGTGTGGATTATCTCCTCCTCCTATGGTGGTGGCTAACCTATATTTATAGTGGCCTTGGTCCTCTTCCCCCAAAATGAAGGAGGGAAGGGTTCCCACAATGGCCAAGTTCGAAGGGAGAAAAATAGTACGCCCTATCATAACGAAAGGTGGTCTACGCCTGCAAAGCTTCTGGTCGTGACGTCATGGTGGGCTCGGCTATGACCTCCGTCCTGTCGTCCTGGTGATCTTGCTCAGCACGAGAATGAAAACCTTTGGCTGATTCCTTAGGACTCCGCGCCTGCACTTGCCTCCTCAGCACCAAAGTGGAAACCTGCTGTACTACGCCCGTTAGCGCCCGCCTGGCCTTGGTCATCATGGCTTGCATCACCTTAACCTCATGAGGTGAGCACCTACATAGGAAGCTCCACTCCTCAGGAGCCAGCCTAGGGAGGCCGCTCCTTTCGGAGGTCTTGGCGTCGTCCGCCTCGTGAGGGTCTTGTGTTGTCGATGCTGAAGATGGGTCGTACCAGGCCGTCGACTGAGCCACACCATGGGTCGTAGGGAGGCAAGTCTGGGTACACCGCTTCCCAGAATGCCGACAGTAGCCCCCGAGCCCAAGGTGCGCTTGGACTTGGCTTTGAGGCGAAGCCAGAGTGCAAGGGCGAAGCTCCGCAGGCCCCAATCGCATGCGGGCCCGGTCGACGTGTGGCGCTTGATGGGACGTGGGCGTCTCCACTTCCCCACGCTGCCTCGGCAACCGTCTGACTTGACAACAACTTGTTGCATGCGTGGCTCATCCATCATTGCTCGCCGCGCTCGTCATCTGCTTCCCCCCTTTCCCGTGAGCTCATAGATTTTCCTCCAGGTTCTGCGGTGGCGCCAATCCACCTCCGTTGCCATGGCTCCAAGATAGAAGAAGAAAGGGAAGGCTCTCGTCCCACGGAATCTCCACCTGGTTTGGAGCCCGCGCTCGGTTGGTCGATGGTGATCAATCAGGAGGGACTGGACAAGGTCCGGCCATCCCTCGCTGCCGATTCCAATGAGTGGAAGGCGACGATGGTCTGGCCTGCCTCCCGGTCCTTGATTGATAAGGAGGCCACGGAGATCCCCATTCACCTCCACGCTCTCCTAGCCGGCTTGGTCCCCCCTTTTCTAATTTCTTCAACGCCGTGCTCTCGCATTATCATATCCATGCGCTACATCTGGACCCCAGGGCTCCTCGCCTCCTTTGCCTTTCTGTGCGAGGCCATCATGGGTGTTTCCCCATTCGTGGACCTATTCCGCCATTTCTTCTCGCTTCATCTGGTGGACGGCATACCATGTGTAACACCCACGATGCGGCTATATCTCCCACGTGTCGAGGCACGACTTAGAGGCATAACCGCATGGTGGTTTAGTCACAAGTGGGGTAATCTTCACACAATCCCACGTATTGAATAAGAAAGGGATAAAGAGTTGGCTTACAATCGCCACTTCACAGAAATACAAGTTAAACATACATGATCCATAATACAATCAAGGTCCGGCTACGGAACCAAAATAAAAGAAGACAACCCCAAATGCTAGATCCTCGATCGTCCCAACTAGGCTCCACTACTGCTCAACCGGAAAAGACACAAAACAACGAACAAGATCTTCATCGAGCTCCCACTTGAGCTGGGTAGCGTCACCTACACTCGTATCATCGGCACCTGCAACTGTTTGGAAATATCTGTGAGTCACGGGGACTCAACAGTCTCACACCCTCGCGATCAAGACTATTTAAGCTTATGGGTAGGATAAGGTAGTGAGGTGGAGCTGCAGCAAGCACTAGCATATATGGTGGCTAACGTACGCAAATAAGAGTGAGAAGAGAAGCAATGCAACGATCGTGAAGCTAGAAGTGATCAAGAAGTGATCTTCAAACTACTTACGTTGAACATAACTCCAGAACCGTGTTCACTTCCCGGACTCCGCCGAAAAGAGACCATCACGGCTACACACGCGGTTGATGCATTTTAATTAAGTTAAGTGTCAAGTTTTCTACAACCGGACATTAACAAATTCCCATCTGCCCATAACCGCGGGCACGGCTTTCGAAAGTTCAAAACCCTGCAGGGGTGTCCCAACTTAGCCCATCACAAACTCTCACGGTGAACGAAGGATATTCCTTCTCCCAGGACGACCCGATCATAGTCGGAATCCCAGTTACAAGACATTTCGTCAATGGTAAAACAAGACCAGCAAAGCCACCTGATGTGCCGACAAATCCCGATAGGAGTCTGTAACGCCCTCGATGCGGCTATATCTCCCACGTGTCGAAGCACGACTTAGAGGCATAACCGCATTCAAAGCAATGTCGCAAGTGAGGTAATCTTCACACAACCCATGTAATACATAAGGGAAAAAGATACATAGTTGGCTTACAATCGCCACTTCACACAATTACATGAATAAAGCATTACAACATCCAGATACAATCAAGGTCCGACTACGGAACCAAAATAAAAGAAGACTACCCCAAAAGCTTCACAGATCCCCGATCGTCCCAACTGGGCTCCACTACGGATCAACTGAAATGAAAGAACACAATGAACGAGATCTTCATCGAGCTCGTCCTTGAGCTGGGTTGCGTCACCTTCACGATATCATCGGCACCTGCAAGCTGGTTTTGGAATTATCTGTGAGTCACGGGGACTCAGCAATCTCACATCCTCACGATCAAGACTATTTAAGCTTATAGGTAGGGTAAAAGGTATGAGGTGGAGCTGCAGCAAGCGACTAGCATATATGGTGGCTAACATATTCGCAAAAGAGAGCGAGAAGAGAAGGCAAAAGCATGGTCGAACAACTATGATCATGAAGTGATCCTAGAACAACCTACGTCAAACATAACTCCAACACCGTGTTCACTTCCCGGACTCCGTCGAGAAGAGACCATCACGGTTACACATGCGGTTGGTGCATATTAATTAAGATAAACTTCAGGTTTTCTACAACCGGACATTAATAAATTCCCATCTGCCCATAACCACGGGCACGGCTTTCGAAAGTTGAAATCCCTGCAGGGGTGTCCCAACTTAGCCCATCACAAGCTCTCACGGTCAACGAAGGATATTCCTTCTCCCAAGACAATCCGATCAGACTCGGCATCCCGGTTACAAGACATCCTCGACAATGGTAAAACAAGTCCAGCAAGACCGCTTGATGCGCCGACATCCTGATGGGAGCTGCACATATCTCATTCTTAGGGCAACACCGGATGAACACTACGTACAGCTAAAACAAGCCCTCAAGTTTCCCCGAGGTGGCGCCGCAAGTGGCTCTGTTTCGGACCAACACTTAGACAAGCACTGGCCCGGGGGGGTTAAAACAAAGATGACCCTTGGGCTGGCCTAACCCAAGGGAAAAAGAGGCTAGGTGGCGAATGGTAAAACCAAGGTTGGGCCTTGCTGGAGGAGTTATATTCAAGGCGAACTGTCAAGGAGTTCCCATTATAACCCAACCGTGTAAGGAACGCAAAATCCAGGAACATAACACCGATATGACAGAAACTAGGGCGGCAAGAGTGGAAAAAAACACCAAGCATAAGGTCTAGCCTTCCACCCTTTACCAAGTATATAGATGCATTAATTAAATAAGATATATTGTGATATCCCAACAATAATCATGTTCCAAACATGGAACAAGCTCCAATCTTCACCTGCAACTAACAACGCTATAAGAGGGGCTGAGCAAAGCGGTAACATAGCCAAACAACGGTTTGCTTGGACAAGATGGGTTAGAGGCTTGGCTTAACAATATGGGAGGCATGATAAGCAAGTGGTAGGTATCGTAGCATATGCATAGCAAAAGAGCGAGCAACTAACAAGCAAAGATAGAAGTGATTTCGAGGGTATGTTCATCTTGCCTGAGATCCCGCAAGGAAGAATAACGAGTCCATGAGGAAGACAAACGGACGTAGACGAACGGTTCCTCATAAACACGAAGTTATCGGAACCAACCCGAAGAAGCAACACCGGAAAGAAGCACACAACATAGTAAAAAACCAACACATGAACATGGCATGATATGCGGGATGCGGTATGTGATGCATATGCATGATTTGGAAAGGAATGATTGAACCTGGCCTCAACTTGGAAATCCAAGAGTGCCACTGGAAAGTGAGATGATTTTGGTTGAAATCGATATAAAGATCACCGGAATCGGATGCACGGTTTGGAAATGGCAAGCAAAACAAATATGGCACCGGTCTGCGATTAACAGCAAGTAGCCTTCTAAATGCATCAAGATAAATATACTACATCACTCAAGCATAGCAACAAAATACATGGAAGGGATCCACTCATGATGCTTGACAAAAGATGAACACTGAGCTACAGCTAATTCATTCATTAGCAAGCTCAAACAAGCATGGCAAAAGAGCAAATGATAACAGGTTACAGACTTAGAGAAAATAACACAAGTTTGGAATTTATCATCAGGAAGCAATGTTTAGAGCATGATAACTACATGCTACAGGAACATATCATGGCAAAGCAAGGCATGGAATGAATCTATTCAAATCATATAAGAAAAGTCCCTTAGTGACCATAAGCCAAATGGTATCAGAAAATACAATTGCAAGCATGTGAACATAGCAAAAACATAAACAGATTCAGACTTGGTGAAAAACTGGAGCATGGCAAAACAGATAACGAGTAGGCATGTTCATGAGCTCGATGCACTCACTACAAAGCATGGCATGATAAACTAAGCATACACCCAGCAATTAGACATGGCATAGAAGCTAGACATGGCAAGAACAACATCATAGCATGCACGGATCAACTACAACAAGCTTGGCAAAATTGCAAAACATGTTAACAATCTTCCAGGAACATTTTATAGCAAAAGTAGAGCTCGATTGACTCAAGCTAGGGTGCTCCATAATTGCAAACAAAGACATGGATGGATAGAGCACAACAATATCTACAAAACATCCTTACTAATCATGCTCAAAAGAGGCACAAATCACTAGGAAACAACATGAACATATGGCATAAAAATAATGACAGGGCAAGGACTTAGTGAAATTCTAAGTCCCTGAAATCAGCATCATTGAGTAAGCTACTTTGCATGCTTGTGCTAGTCACCACAAAGAACACAAAAATACATGGCATACACCCCTGTAAAGATGACATGGCATTCTACAGAACACATGTAGAGCTCAAGATCATAGCATGCACACATTAATCATGGCAAAAATGACAAAAGGCCATTTGCTGAAACAGATCTGAAATAATCATCACATATCCCTCTTCCAACAGCATTTCGGGCATCAAGATGAGATCAAAAGAAAATGATGCAATGAGATTAAATGATGTACTCGTCGAGACGAACATTTTGATATGCTACACGCATAATCAGAGCAACGGTGATGAAGTTATGGCATGAGGAAGATTGCATAAAAATTAGGGTTCGGAGGGAAAAAGTCAACCGGGGTGGATCCAGATCCAGATCTGGAGCGGGGCACTGTAGCAGCCGGCACGCGAACCGAGGTCGGTGTAGCGGGCTTGCCGGATAAGAGGACGGGGAGGACGCCGGTGATGAGGGAGGAGGCCAGGGAGGCTCAGGCGGCGAGGGATCTCCGGCGAGGTCGCGGGGACGCCGGCGAGGTCGACGGGCAGCGAAGAGGGCGGCGCGGTCGTTCTGGTGCGCCGAGGCGGCGATGGGCGGCGCCGGCGTCGAGGCCCAGCGGCGAGGGCGGCGCGGCTTGCCGGCGACGGGCGGAGGGCGCGGGGCGCGCAGCGCCCGAGGCGGCGGGGACGCCCAGGCGTGGGGCGGCGGCGGTTCGGGCCCCGCGGGCCGGATCTGGGCCGCGTGGGCCCACGGCGGCGGAGGAGAGAGGAGGTCGAGCGGGAGGCGACTTGGCGCGCTGGGGTTGGAGGAGAGCGGCGGCGGAGGCGACATGGCGGCGTCTGATTCGCCGGAGCGAGGTGGCTGGCGGCGGTGGACGCGCCCGGCGGCGGGACGGACTTGTCCGGCGGCGTGCGGGGAAATTTTTAGGGTTTCATCTGCGCGAGATTTCGGAGGAGAGCACATATTTATTGGTAGAGGGAGCTAGGAGAGTCCAAATGAGGTGCGGTTTTCGGCCACTCGATCGTGATTGAACCACCGAGATAATGGAGGGGGTTTAGGTGGGTTTTGGGCCACTTTGGAATGGTGTTGGGCTGCAACACACACGAGGCTTTTTTGGTTCCTCGGTTAACCGTTGGAGTATCAGACGAAGTCCAAAGGATACGAAACTTGACAGGCGGTCTACCGGTAGTAAACCAAGGCCGCATGACAAGTCTCGGTCCAATCCGAGAATGTTTAACACCCGCACATGAAAAAAGGTAGAAAGGGACACCGGGTGACATAGGAGCGCCAGATTGCAAAACAGACAACGGGGAAAATGCTTGGATGCATGAGACGAACATGTATGCAAATGAAATGCACATGATGACATGATATGCAATTCATGACATGCAAGCAAGGACAAGGCAACAACAACGAATAACTGGAGGACACCTGGCACATCGGTCTCGAGGCATTACAGAGTCGCACGTATCTCGTTCTCAGGGCACACCGGATTGGCAAGACATCGGGTTGGCATAAACCCTGGTTACCCAGGGGGCGCCGGACATCGCCCAGGATGGACCAACACTTAGAGAAGCACTGGCCTGGGGGGTTAAAATAAAGATGACCCTTGAGTCCGTGAAACCCAAGAGAAAAAGGCTTAGGTGGCAAATGGTAAAACGAAGGTCGGGCCTTGCTGGAGGAGTTTTATTCAAGGCGAACTGTCAAGGGGTTCCCATTATAACCCAACCGCGTAAGGAACGCAAAATCAAGGAACATAACACCGGTATGACGGAAACTAGGGCGGAAAGAGCGGAACAAAACACCAGGCATAAGGCCGAGCCTTCCACCCTTTACCAAGTATATAGAAGCATTAAAGTAAACAAGATATAATAATGATATCCCAACAATAATCATGTTCCAACAAGGAACAAACTCCATGTACACCTGCAACTAGCAACACTATAAGAGGGGCTGAGCAAAGTGGTAACATAGCCAAACAACGGTTTGCTAGGAAAGGTGGGTTAGAGTCTTGACATGGAAATATGGGAGGCATGACATAGCAAGTGGTAGGTATCGCGGCATAGCAATAGAGCGAACAACTAGCAAGCAAAGATAGAAATGATTTCGAGGGTATGGTCATCTTGACTGCAAAGTTCTCCGAGTTGATGTAAGCTTGATCCTCGTAAGCGTACTCAACGGGTTCCTCGATCATGAACTCGTCTCCCGGCTCTACCCAAGGCAAGAACACAAGCAAGGAGCAACAATTAATCACGGTGCAATGCGCAAGCAACATGAAGCAAAACATGGCATGATATGCGAGATGTGATATGCAATGCATATGCATGCTTCGGAAGGGAAAGATTGAACCAGGCCTCAACTTGACAAATCAAGAGTGCCGCTGGAAAGATGAGTTGATTTCGGTCGAAATCGATATAAAGATCACTGGAATCGGATGCAAGGTTTGCAAATGGCAAGCAAAACAAGAATGGCACAATTCTGCGATTAACAACACGATGCCATATAAAATGCAACAAGAAACTAAGCTACTGCACTCTAACATAGCAACAAAGCACATGGCAGTGATCTACTCAAGATGCTTGACAAAAGATGAACAGTGAGCTACGGCTAAATCACACAATAGAAGGTTCAAACAAGCATGGCAAAAGTGCAAAAGATATCAGCATCACAGACTTAGTGAAAATACTAACATGCCAGAAATTAACATCAGGAAGCAATATTTAGAGCAAGATATCAACATGCTACAGGAAGAGAACATAGCAAACAAATGCATGGCATGAATCTAATCAAAGCATATAACAGAAGTCCCTTACTTACCATAAGCCAAAAGGGCACAGAAAATATGATGGCACCCATGTAAAGATAGCAAGTTCCGTTAACAGATCCACATTAGCAGAAAACTGGACATGACATAAACCGAGTTATGAAGGCATGTTTGCAAGCTCGATTCACTCACCAGAACATTGCATGACAAGATAAGCATAGAAATAGTAAGAATACATGATCAAGAAGCTAACCATGGCAAGAACAATCTCATATCATGCATGGATCAACTACAACAACCTTGGCAAAATTGATCAACATGTAAACAATCTGCCAGGAACATTTTATAGCAAAAGTAGAGCAAGATTGAGTCTTGATAGGGCACTCCATAAATGCAAACAGGGACATTGATGGATAGAGCATAACCATATTCCCAAATCATCCTTACTGAACATACTCAAAAGAAGCATGGATCTCTCTATAGAAACATGAATACATGGCATAAAAATAACAGCAGGGAAATGACTTTGCATGAGAGCTACTTTGCATGCATGTTGTAGTCACCACATTGATCACAAAAATACATGTCATACACCCCTGTAAAGATGGCATGGCATAGCCCAAAACACATGTAGAGCTCATGCCCATATGCAGCACACACTAATCATGGCAAAAATGACAAATGCTCAAGATATGCTAAGTAACAGGAACTAACATTTTATAGCACTCTTGCATCAACAATTTGGGCATTAAGATGGACTCCAACAAGCATGGCACAATGGAACAAAATGAAGAGCACATCCAGATGAACATTCCGATATATTATGCGCAAGAAACAGAGCTACGAATGAGGAGTTATGGCATGATGAATAGTGCTTGAAAATGCAAAAAATAAAATACTTAGAGGAAATTTGAAGTCAACCCTACGTTTCTCCCGATCCAGATCTAGTGCGCGGAAGTCAACCCTAGGTTTTCTCCCGATCCGGCCAGAGTGGAAGGAGGGGTATCGCCAGCGAGGTGGTCGACCGGAGTTGGTGGGGCGGCGACCGGCGACTGCGGCGTCGAGGCGGGGGCTCCCGCGTGGACGCCGAGTTGGCAGGCTGCCGGCGAGGGCATGGAGCGGCGGCCGGCCGAGGAAGTGCTACGGCGGCGCGGGCGGCGAAAGGCGCGGGGCGGCGCGCAGCGGGGACGACCGGGCCTCAGGGGCCCGCGATACTAGGGTGGCTCGGTCCACGTGGCGCTCTCTGAGTGGCTCGGGGCGGCGGCGTGTTTTGTCCGGCGTCGCACGGACGTGTCTGGCGGCGCGGAGGGGGATTCTAGGGTTTTGGACTGCGGGATTTCGGAGGGGAACACCTATTTATAGTTAGAGGGAGCTAGGAGAGTCCAAATGAGGTGCGGTTTTCGGCAACGCGATCGTGATCGAACGGCCGAGAGGATGGAGGGTGTTTGGATGGGTTTTGGGCCACTTTGGAGGGGTGTTGGGCTGCAACACACACTAAACCTTTACGGTTCCCCGGTTAACCGTTGGAGTATCAAACGGACTCCAAATGGCACGAAACTTGACAGGCGGTCTAGCGGTGGTGTACCATGGCCGCTTGGAAAATCTCGGTCCATTCCGAGAATGTTTAACACCCGCTCATGAAAAGAGGCAAAAAGGAGGTGTCGGAGGACGTAGGAGTGCCGGATTGCAAAACGGACAACGGGGAAAATGCTCGGATGCATGAGACGAACATGTATGCAAATGAGATGCACATGATGACATGATATGAAATGCATGACATGAACAAAATGCAAAACGAAGACAAGAACCCTACCATGAGGGAATATCATAACTTAGAGCCGAAAATGGCCAGAGTTGGAATACAAATATGGCAAGTTACATATGGGGCGTTACAATATCACTCTCCAGTAAAAAATGGCAGAAAATCTCGTGAGCACTGAAGTTTCTGTTTTTTACAGCAAGATCGCAAAGACTTTCCCAAGTCTTCCCAAAGGTTCTACTTGGCACAAACACTAATTGAAAGCATAAAACCACATCTAAACAGAGGCTAGATGAAGTACTTATTACTAAACAGAATCAAAAAGCAAGGAACAAAAATAAAATTGGGGTGCCTCCCAACAAGTGTTACCGTTTAACGCCCCTAGCTAGGAATAAAAGCAAGGATAGATCTAGGCATTATCATATTTGGTATGCAATCCAGAAGTGGCTCTCATAATAGATTCATAAGGTAATTTAATTTTCTTTCTAGGAAAGTGTTCCATGCCCTTCCTTAACGGAAATTGGAATTTAATATTCCCTTCCTTCATATCAGTAATTGCACCAATCTTTATAAGGAAAGGTCTACCAAGAATAATAGGGCATGTAGGATTGCAACCAATATCAAGAACAATGAAATCTACAGGCACATAATTCCTATTTGCAACAATAATAACATCATTAATTCTTCTCATAGGTTTCTTAATGGTGGAATCCGCAAGATGCATGTTTAAAGAACAATCATCAAATTCGCGGAAACCTACAAATCACACAAGGTTTTTGGAATCGTGGAAACGCTAGCACCCAAATCACATAAAGGATAGCATTCATGATCTTTAATTTTAATTTTAATAGTAGGTTGCCACTCATCATAAAGTTTTCTAGGGATAGAAACTTCCAATTTAAGCTTTTCTTCATAAGATTGCATTAAAGCATCAACGATATGTTTAGTAAAAGCTTTATTTTGATTATAAGCATGCGGAGAATTTAGCATGGATTGCAACAAAGAAATACAATCTATTAAAGAAAAATTATCATAATTAAATTCCTTGAAATCCAAGATAGTGGGTTCATTGCTATGTAAAGTTTTGACCTCTCCCATCCCACTTTTATCAATTTTTGCATCGAGATCTAAAAACCCTGAATCATTGGGACGCCTTTTAACTAAAGTTGACTCATCTCTAGTCCCATCATTATCAAGATTCATATTGCAAAACAAATATTTAATAGGAGACACATCAATAACTTTTATATCTTCATCATTATTATCATGGAAACTAGAAGAACACGCTTGCACAAAGCAATCTTTTTTAGCACGCATCCTAGTGGTTCTTTCTTTGCACTCATCAATGAAAATTCTCATAGCTTTGAGAGACTCATTGATATCATTCTTAGGTGGAATAGATCTAAGTTTCAAAGAATCAACATCAAGAGAAATTCTATCCACATTCCTAGCCCACTCATCAATCTTAGACAATTTTTCTTCAATCAAAGCATTGAAACTCTTTTGCGAACTAATAAATTCTTTAATATTAGATTCAAAATCAGAGGTCATCTTATTATAATTTCCATAAGAATTTTTGTAGGAATTACCATAATTATTAGAGGAATTACTAGGAAATGGACTAGGATTAAAATTACCTCTATATGCGTTATTACCAAAATTGTTCCTACCAACAAAATTCACATCCATAGATTCATTATTATTCTGAATCAAAGTAGACAAAGGCATATAATTAGGATCAGAAGAAACACTCTTATTAGCAAACAATTTCATAAGTTCATCCATCTTCCCACTTAAAACATTAATTTCTTCTATTGCATGAACCTTTTTACTACTAGATCTTTCAGTGTGCCATTGAGAATAATTAACTATAATATTATCTAGGAGTTTAGTAGCTTCTCCTAAAGTTATTTCCATAAAAGTGCCTCCCCTTGCCGAATCTAAAAAATTTCTACAAGCAAAGTTCAATCCGACATAATTTTTTTGTATAATCATCCATAAATTCAAACCATGTGTAGGGCAATTGTGAATCATTAATTTCATCCTCTCCCAAGATTGTGCAACATGTTCATGATCAAGTTGCTTAAAATTCATAATATCCTTTCTAAGAGAGATGATCTTAGCGGGAGGAAAATACTTAGAGATAAAAGCATCTTTGCACTTGTTCCAAGAATCAATACTATTTTTAGGCAAAGACGAAAACCAAGTTTTAGCATGATCTCTAAGCGAAAACGGGAATAGCTTCAATTTAACAATATAATTATCCACATCTTTCTTCTTTTGCATATCACAGAAATCAACAAAGTTTTTTTGATGGGTAGCAGCATCTTCATTAGGAAGGCCGGAAAACGGATCTTTCATGACAAGATTCAGCAAAGCAGTATTAATTTCACAAGATTCAGCATCGGTAAGAGGAGCAATCGGAGTGCTAATAAATTCTTTATTGTTGGTATTAGAAAAGTCACACAATTTAGTATTATCTTGAGCCACCGTGACAAACAATCCAACACACAAGCTCACAAGAGGCAAGCGAAAGGAGACTAAATGGAAAATAGAAGGGGAACGGAAAAAGAGGGCAAATAAAATGGTAAGGGTGAAGTGAGGGAGAGAAAAACGAGTGGCAAATGGCAAATAATGTAATGAGAGGGATAAGAGTTTGTGATGGGTACTTGGTATGTCTTGACTTGTGCATAGATCTTCCTGGCAACGGTGCCAGAAATCCTTCTTGTGATGGGATTGAGCACCGCAAGATTGAACCCAAAGCTAAACACTTCTCCCATTGAAAGAAAGATCAATCTAGTAGGCCAAACCAAACTGATAATTTGAAGAGACCTGCAAAGATAACCAATCATACATAAAAGATTTCGGAGAAGAATCAAATATTGTTCATAGATAGACTTGATCATAAACCCACAATTCATCGGATCTCGACAAACACACCGCAAAAAGAGTTACATCGAATAGATCTCCAAGAAGATCGAGGAGAACTTTGTATTGAGATTCAAAGAGAGAGAAGAAGCCATCTAGCTAATAGCTATGGACCCAAAGGTCTGAAGTAAACTACTCACACATCATCGGAGGGGCCATGGAGTTGATGTAGAGGCCCTCCGTGATCGATGCCCCCTCCGACGGAGCTCCGGAAAGGGCCCCAAGATGGGATCTCTTGGGTACAGAAGGTTGCGGCAGTGGAAATAGGGTTTTCGTGGTGCTCCTGGATGTTTTCGGGGTATATGAATATATATAGGAGGAAGAAGTAGGTAGGTGGAGCCACGAGGGGCCCACAAGGGGGAGGGCACGCCTAGGGGGGTAGGCACGCCCCCCTCCCTCGTGGCCTCCTCATTGGTTTCTTGATGTCCACTCCAAGTCCCCTGGATCACGTTTGTTCCAAAAATAACTCTCCCGAAGGTTTCCTTCCGTTTGGATTCCGTTTGATATTCCTTTTCTGCGAAACACTGAAATAGGCAAAAAAACAGCAATTTGCACTGGGCCTTGGGTTAGTAGGTTAGTCCCCAAAATAATATAAAAGTGTATAAATAAGCCCATTAACATCCAAAATAGATAATATAATAGCATGGAACAATCAAAAATTATAGATACATTGGAGACGTATCAAGGGGGTGTGTCGACGGCTCCTCCACTAGTGCTCGTTGGTGGTTGGGCATCCCCAACATCAGCTTTGTCTTCCAGCGGCGGGGTCAAGCCGCACAACGCCTCTGCTAAGGCCCGGGAAATGGCTGGAGGAGCGCTGACCACCAGCCCCTTGCCAGAGACAAGCGAGTTTCTCCGTGCCTCTCCGGCAGCTCCTAACACGGAGGAAGGGCTCGTCCGCGCGCTGGAGCTCGTGCGCGGGTGCAACACTGTCCGCCATGACCCTTTCCAAGAAGTAATGAGCGCGCTGGGTCAGCTTGGAGGAGAACTTGTTGATGTTGATGCTCGCCTCGAGGTAGAGGGCCTACGCCTGGTGCGCGAGTGGCATCAGCTGAAGGTCGCCATCAACCTCAGGCATCTGCATCATGAGCATGCCAGTACGGAGGCCGCAGTGTCCCTCGCAGCTTCTCGTGAGGCCTGCACCCGCGCTCTGGAGGAGGCCAGGGTCGCTGACCGCTTCCGTGAGGTGGCCGAGGAGCGGGAGAGGGAGCTTCAAGCTCCGAACGCCGCCCTTGAGCTGCAGGTCTAGGTGCGTAGGGCCGCCCTGGCGGCACCGCCAAGCGAGGCCCCCTCAGGCAAGAAAGGGCTCTAGGCGCGTGAGGACGCGCTGGCGCTTGAGGTCTTGGAGCACAGCCTGGAGCTCGAGCGGCTGGAGGTGAGGGCGTGTCAAGTAGCCACGGCTGAGGACGCCCTTGCCGCTCGAGAGGCCAGGGTCCAGCTAGAGATCACCGAGAAGGTGGCGGAGATCCGCAAGGCTCTTGTTGACGAATATTACCAGAAGTTGGGGCTCCAGGAGACCCGCTTCCAACAGCGGCAAGTCTAGCTACAGGGCAGGACCGACGCCCTCAGGGCGAAGCTGGCCGCAGCAGAGCAACGCGAGATGGCTGCCAAGGAGGCCTGGGCCTCCGCCCAAGCTGACTTGTCCTCACTTCAGCAGTAGGTCGCGGGCGTCACGTCCCTTGTGGAGAAGGCTACAAACGATGTGAGCCGCCGTCGGTTGATGCAGCGCGAGTGTTCCTTGATGCTTGAGGACCTCAGGGTCAGGGCCAACCAGGCTTTAGACACCATCTGCGAAGAGAGCATCTCCCGCCCGCACGAAGCTGAAGATGACGTCTACTTCCACTTCTTCACTCAAGTCATGACCCTTCTAGAAGGTCGGGCCACGAGGGCTCGCCAACTCATCAAAGAGAGAAGCCGGGGCCTTCTTGGGCGCGCGTTTTCACGCGTCTTCAGCTACCTTCTCAGCCTCGACCCTGACCTTGACTTCAATGCCGTGATAGCCCCCGTGCCCGGGCTCACCCAGGGCGACCTGGCGAGATGGGTGAATGACCATGTGGATGACCTGGTCGTGGATTTTGCCCTTGAAGATGGCATGGATGTGCTTGCAGCTGGGAAGAGCGGAGTTGACAGTGATGATGAAGATGACGGTAGCGCGTCTTGCTAGGCTTGCACTTCCTTTATCGTCTGTAACACCCACAATGCGGCCATATCTCCCACATGTCGGGGCACGACTTAGAGGCATAGCCGCATGGTAGTTTTGTCACAAGAGGGGTAATCTTCACACAATCCCGTGTACTGAATAAGAAAGGGATAAAGAGTTGGCTTACAGTCGCCACTTCACACAAATAACAAGTTAAACATACATCATCTAGAGTACAATCAAGGTCCGACTACGGAACAAAAATAAAAGAAGACAACCCCAAATGCTAGATCCCCGATCGCCCAATTGGGTTCCACTACTGATCAAAAAGGAAACGAACAAAACAATGACCAAGATCATCATCGAGCTCCCACTTGAGCTCGGTTGCGCCACCTCCACTGGTATCATCGACACCTGCAACTGTTTGGAAGTATCTGTGAGTCACAAGGACTCAGCAATCTCACACCCGCGAGATTAAGACTATTTAAGCTTATGGTAGGATTGGGTAATGAGGTGGAGCTGCAGCAAGCACTAAGCATATATGGTGGCTAACATACGCAAATAAGAGCGAGAAGAGAAGCAACACAGCGCTCGAGAAGCTATAAATGATCAAGAAGTGTTCCTAAAACTTCTTACGCACAATCATAAAACAAGAACCGTGTTCACTTCCCGGGCTTCGCCAAAAAGAGACCAGCACGGCTACACATGTGGTTGATGCATTTTAATTAAGTCGAGTGTCAAGTTCTCTACAACCGGATATTAACAAATTTCCCATCTTCCACATAACCGCGGGAACGGCTCTCGAAAGTTTATACCCTGCAGGGGTGTCCCAACTTAGCCCATCACAAGCTCTCACTGTCAACGAAGGATATTCCTTCTCCTGGGAAGACCCGATCAGTCTCAGAATCCCGGTTACAAGACATTTCGACAATGGTAAAACAAGACCAGCAAAGTCGCCTGATGTGCTGACAATCCCGATAGGATCTGCACATATCTCGTTCTCAGGGCAACCATGGATGAGCAATTCGTACAACTAAAACTAGCCCTCAAGTTTCCCTAGGTGGTGCTGCAAGGGGCTCTTGTCCGGACCAACACTTAGAGAAGCACTGGCCCAGGGGGGTTAAAATAAAGATGACCCTCGGGTTGGCCGACCCAAGGGAAGGGTAATAGGTTGTTAGGCAAATGTAAAACCAAGGTTGGGCCTTGCTGGAGGAGTTTTATTCAAAGCGATCTGTCAAGGGGTTCCCATTACACCCAACTGCGTAAGGAACGCAAAATCAGGGAACATAACACCGGTATGACGAAAACTAGGGCGGCAAGAGTGGAACAAAACACCAGGCATAAGGCCGAGCCTTCCACCCTTTACCAAGTATATTGATGCATTAATTAAATAAGTGATATTGTGATATCCCAAAATATCCATGTTCCAACATGGAACAAACTTCAGCTTCACCTGCAACTAACAACGCTATAAGAGGGGCTGAGCACAGCAGTAACTTAGCCAAATAACGGTTTGCTAGGAAAGGAAGGTTAGAAGCTTGACATGGCAATATGGCAGGCATGATATAACAAGTGGTGGGTAGTGCGACATAGCGATAGAACGAACAACTAGCAAGAAGAGATAGAAGTGATTTCGAGGGTATGGTCATCTTGCCTGAGATCCCGCAAGGAAGAAGAACGAGTCCATGAAGAAGACAAACGCATGTAGTCGAAGGATCCTCACAACTCCGAAACCGAAGCTAACGAGAGAAGCAAACCGGAACGAAGCAAACAACATAGTAAACACCCATCACATAAGCATGGCATGATGCGCAAACAAGTATGATGCATGTCCGTATTAATGAGGCATGGCCTGGCAAAGTGCACAAGCAAAACTACAAGTTAAGTGGAGCTCAATATGCAACGAGTTGCATATTGACGAAACACCACATGACTTATTTAGTTCACTCTCGTTTATGTAACCAACAATATTAAATGTTGCTAAACATGGCAATAGGTGAAGCATATGAAAACTACCTATCTAGACAAGTTTAAATGAGGTCGGAACAACAAACAACAATTCTGGTAAATCCTCATGTGCAAATTACGGATTTGGTACTGTTATGCCCTATACACAATTTTAGAGTTGTTAAACATGCAAATTACTGCCACCATGTTAACCTATGGATTTTTCTACACCATTTACATATAAAGTTTATTTAAAACCGAGCTACGGTTATTTAGTTATGAAATAAATCATTTTACCATGGCATTTGGAGCAAATTAAAGCAAACAACAATTTAAACATTTCAAACATGCATGAAAGTTGGATATTATGAATCTAGACACAATTCTAAGCATTTTACATATATAAAGTTTTTAGATGTGATGCATAGTTCATGAGTTATTATATGCATGTAGTTTGAGGGCTTTTCTGCAAAACTGCAGTGCATTGGATAATTAGAAAAATTCGCTGGACTGGAAAAAAACGTAGTCGGGCTGAAACTGTAGTCGGGCCAACAGGAAAAGGCGTTGGGGGCGGTAACTTACCATGGGCCAAGGCACAAGTCGGAGGGGAAGAAGGCCGGGGCGAAACCGGCCCACGCGCGTGCGAGGGAGGCAGCCCAGTGGTGCGCTCGTCCTCTCCCTCCGCCCGAGGGGAGGCAAGGGTGGCGATGACCAACGGTGACGACGGCCGGCGGCGAGCACAGGGAAGGGCGACGGAGGCCGGGAATGGGTGCGAGGCGGCGGATTCGGCCTCGGGGCATCGCGAGGGCACCAGATCTGGGGACAAGGACGGTCAGGGAGACAAGCGGCGAAGGTGGCAGCCTCCGGCGAGGTCAACGAGGTGGTTCCGGCAAGGAGGCAGGGAGGAGTCCGCGGGACGAACGGATCCCTGCGACCCGGCACCCGATCTGGGCAGCGCCGATGATTGGACGGCGCCGGGCACGGTGGCGGAGGCGCTAGAGCGCGTCGGCGGCGACCGGCCGGCGCGATGGGCGGCGGGGTCCGGTGGGGTTGAAGCGGGATCTCCCTGGCGGTGGGGCGGGCTGCCTCGGGCCCCGATGGGGCGGGCCTATTGCGGGCCCGAGCGGGCTGTCGGCGGAGTGGAGGCGCGCGGGACAGGTGGTGCGCCCTGATTGGCTGCGGGCGGCGGCTGCGGCGGGGCATGGTGGCGGCTAGCCTGCCTGGCAGTGACAAGTGGCAGCGGCGGAGGGGCTGGGCGCGGAATCTGAGGAGGGGGGAGGCTAGAGGTAGGTTGGATTGGGTCTAGGTTTCCCAAAATTGCAGGAGGAGGTCTATAAAGAGCAGGTTTTGCTAGGGTTTGGGTCTAGGGGGGGGGGTTCTGGAGCGTTTTGGAGCCTACGATCAAGATCGTGCGGTTCCAGACAGAGGGGGGAACTAGGTGGGGTTTGTGGGTTGTGCAGGAGAGGTCTCAGGCTGAGAACAGACAGACGGAAATGCAGCCCGTCGAGGTTTTCGGAGACGGAAAATGTCCGACGTGTGACCGGGTATAGTGCCCCTATATGTTTAACGGTTGGGCTATGAAACGAGCTCCGAATGTGATGAAACTTGACAGGAGGTCTACTGACAACATAACAACACCGCATGTCAACTTTTAACCCATTCCGAGAACATTCTCCGGCCACTTAATAAATAAGATTTCGGATGTGCTGCGGGCGCGTGTAAGTGTGTCTGGGCTCAGAACGGACAACGGAAGGAATGGGGAGACCTGGGCGGATGCAAGTTTTGAAAACATGATGATGTAATGCACATGATGACATGGCAAGATGCAACATGCAAGCGAATGACATGGCAACGACGGCGCATAACTGGAAGACACCTGAAGCAACGGTCTCAGGGCGTCACACTGTCCTAGCCTGCATGACAAAAAAACCGGACAGGGCCCTGCGGGCCGTGAAAGCATCTTTGGAGGGGGGTTCCCTTGTAATGTATGAAATGATGCTATGATATTGAGTTGGATACTAGAACATGCTGCCGTGAACCAGAAAGCTCCCGACTAAAGTAGATGTCGCGACTTATCTTTGGTAATGGTGTTCTTGAGCGGGTTCTTGTATCGCAAAGGCACTCCTCTCTTGAGGCGGGCCCTCCGGGGGCTCGCAAGGGTTTAAGCCTCCTGGGGAGCCTGCGGGTCCACCCGAGAGTGCGTCACGAGGAGCCGATTGCCGAGTTACGGCAAGGTGTGCGCGCATTGGCCCCGAGGGGGCCTTCACGGCACTCGAGCTCGCCCAAGCGTGCGCATAGCGCGCACAACACGCCCAGCCCCCACTCGCGGGGTGCTCACGAGGGGGGTGCTACCTCTTGAGCACTGCGTTGGTTTCCCCTTGAAGAGGAAAGGGTGATGCAGCAAAGTAGCATAAGTATTTCCCTCAGTTTTTGAGAACCAAGGTATCAATCCAGTAGGAGAATGCACGCAAGTCCCTCGCACCTACACAAACAAATAAGAACCTCGCAACCAACACGATAAAGGGGTTGTCAATCCCTTTACAGTCACTTATGAGAGTGAGATCTGATAGAGATAATAATAATAAGATAAATATTTTTGGTATTTTTATGATATAGATAGGAAAATAAAGATTGTAAAATAAAATAGATTGGAAAGTTATATGATAAAAGATAGACCGAGGGGCCATAGGTTTCACTAGTGGCTTCTCTCAAGATGGCATAAGTATTACGGTGGGTGAACAAATTACTGTCGAGCAATTGATAGAAAAGTGCATAATTATGAGGATATCTAGGCATGATCATGTATATAGGCATCATGTCCGCGACAAGTAGACCGAAACGATTCTGCATCTTCTACTATTACTCCACACATCGACCGCTATCCAGCATGCATCTAAAGTATTAAGTTCATAAGAATAGAGTAATGCATTAGGCAAGATTACATGATGTAGAGGGATAAACTCAAGCAATATGATATAAACCCCATCTTTTTATCCTCGATGGCAACAATACAATACATGCCTTGCTGCCCCTGCTGTCACTGGGAAACGACACCGCAAGATTGAACCCAAAGCTAAGCACTTCTCCCATTACACGAAAGATCAATCTAGTAGGCCAAACCAAACTGATAATTCGAAGAGACTTGCAAAGATAACCAATCATACATAAAAGATTTCAGAGAAGAATCAAATATTGTTCATAGACAAACTTGATCATAAACCCACAATTCATCGGATCTCGACAAACACACTGCAAAGAGAGTTACATCAAGTAAATCTCCAAGAAGGTCGAGGAGAACATTGTATTGAGATCCAAAGAGAGAGAAGAAGCCATCTAGCTAATAACTATAGACTCGAAGGTCTTAGGTAAACTACTCAAACATCATCGGAGAGGCTATGGTGTTGATGTAGAAGCCCTCCATGATCGATTCCCCTCCGGCGGAGCTCCGGAAAAGGCCCCAAGAAGGGATCTCTTGGGTACAGAAGGTTGCGGCGGTGGAAATAGGGTTTCGTGGTGCTCCTGGATGTTTCCGGGGTATATGAATATATACAGGAGGAAGAAGTAGGTCGGTGGTGCCACGAGGGGCCCACGAGGGTGGAGGGCACGCCCAGGGGGTAGGCGCCCCCCTGCCTCATGGCCTCCTTGTTGGTTTCTTGACGTCAACTCCAAGTCCCCTTGATCACGTTTGTTCCAAAAATAACTCTCCCAACAGTTTTATTCCATTTGGATTCCGTTTGATATTCCTTTTCTGTGAAACACTGTAATAGGCAAAAAAACAACAATTTGCACTGGGCCTTGGGTTAGTAGGTTAGTCCCAAAAATAATATAGAAGTGTATAAATAAGCCCATTAACATCCAAAACAGGTAATATAATAGCATGGAACAATCAAAAATTATAGATACGTTGGAGACGTATCAGGGGGTAGCGGGCATGAGACCTACTTTTAAACACAAACCAAAGGGCAAGAAATCACCGGGAATCAATAAAATTCCCCCGTTTTATTTTGATAAGCGCACAAAACTCCAAATCTCATTCCAAAAGACGGCAAATTGGGTTACAGAAAGAGGGCGAAAACAAACAGCTGCGTCTGGCGCCTAGACTAGTCTTCTCACCAGCGCAGAGCTAAGTGCTTCCACTGGGTGTGGCCATAGTCATTAGGGGACAGTGTCGACGGCCAGCGCGGAGCATGGTGCTTCCACTTGGACGTGGGTGGGAGCCCCTGTGAGGCCCGAGGGCGGAGCTCACGGGACCCTGCGGCGTGTACAACCCCAATTTATTATTACGTGAGAATGTCACGAGCGAAGATATTCACAGACATCCCCGGCACCTGGCGAGGGCCCCGCCCGGCGCCTCCCCTGAGCACCATTGGGGCGTCGGAACCAAGACGAGACCAAGGGGCAAGGGGGTATGCTTGCGGTGCCTCGGTGATCGCAGGCCCCCCACCGAGGGGAAGGGCTCGCCGGCGCCTTCCCCGCTGGAGGTCCTACCTCCGTGCGGCGTGCGCCATCATCGTGGCAGCACCTTGCACCGCTTGGTGCGGGGGAGGCCTTGGTGCCGGGCTCCCCCCGTGCATCCCCTTGTGCTTTCCATCCGCTTGAGTTGGGGCCATCGTCCTGAGGTTCATGGCCGTTGTCGTGGCTTGGTTCACCTATGGTCCATGGTTAGCGTAATCGTGCCCCAGAGATATTGGTTGTACCCGGTGGCTGTTGTTGTTGAAGGCGCCGGTGAAGCTTCGGGGTGGCTCACAAAGAGCCTCGGCCTCGCATGGTCCCGATGCCCAGGCTGGCGAGGGGAACGAGCAGGGGCTTCCTCTTGAGGCATGCAGTAAGCCTATCTGTGGAGGTACAGGAGTGCCTAGAGCCACCGTCCCTGAGTCGGCGCTCGTCACCGTTGCTTGCCATTCTTGGCGCCATGTCACGGCAATCGTAGGGTGGCATCTCAGCGCGGTCCTGGAAGGGGCCGCCCGGCCCTGCTGCACCTAGAGGTAATGTATCTTGGGTAGAGTAGGCAGCGTCGTGGGCCGGATTGCCGCCGCGAGGTCCTTCGGACCCTCCAAGGAAGGGCACCCGGGTGTAGCGGGGGCCAACACGTGCCGAGCGCTTGAGATGTAGGCAAGGTGCAGAAAGGTGTTGCACCCTCGCAGGCGGCATCGAGTAGCTCGGCGACCCGCTCTAGCAAGGAATCATGGCCGCCCTCCTGCATCAATGCAGCTCCGGCGCCACGATGAGCACAGCTCGTGTGTTGGCCTACACCCGGTGGGTGCGTAGCGTTGACGCTGCGGCGTAGTACGAAGACCGCGCGGTGGAGCGGTTGCAGCGCAGTGTGGGAGTGGGCGTAGTTGGTACGTGCCGCCTACGGCCGACGACGCTGGTCGCCGTGCTGGCTGCGAGGAGCGCAGAGTGGAGAGCTTCTTGGGCGGAAGGTGCCACCCAGGCGGGCCAAGCGGCCCAATTCTCAGCATGAGCTCAAGGATCTCCCGCCATGGTAGTGATGAAACGATCGGTGGAGAGGATCCTTCGACACGCCCCTACCTGGCGCGCCAAATGTCGGATTCGGGGCTCTATGGACCCAAGAAAGGTTCGAACTCAGGGGCATGTGCGAATAATTCAATCTCCCCAGCCTACCAACTCGACGCTCCTGCAGCCTAGATCGATGAACGGGAGAGGCAAGAGACACGACAGTTTACCCTGGTTCGGGCCACCTTGCGGTGTAAGACCCTACTCCTACTTTTGGGTGGATTGGCCCTTGCAGTGTAAGACCCTACTCCTGCTTTTCGGTGGATTGGCCTCACGGTGAGTAGAGGATGAACTAGTACAGGGGAAGGACAACCTCAGGAGGCCAGTTCTTGTGTGTGAGCCAGTAAGGAAGGAGTGGATTATCTCCTCCTCCAATGGTGGTGGCTAACCTATATTTATAGTGGACTTGGTCCTCTTCCCCCAAAATGAAGGCGGGAATGGATCCCACAATTGCCAAGTTTTAAGGGAGACAAATAGTACGCCTTATCCCGATGAAAGGTGGTCTTCGCCTGTAAAGCTTCTAGTTGTGACATCGTGCTGGGCTTGGCGATGACCTATGTCCTGGCGGTCTTGGTCAGCACGAGAATGGAAACCTTTGGCTGATTCCTTGGGACTCTGCGCTTGCGCTTACCTCTTTTGTACCAAAGAGGAAACCTGGTGTACTGCGCCCGCTGGCGCCTGCCTGGCCTTGGTCATCATTGCTTGCGTCACCTTAACCTCACGAGGTGAGCGCATGCATGGGAATTAGGAATATCCGCTCCTCAAGAGCTAGCCTAGGGAGGCCGCTCTTCTGGAGGTCTTGTCGTTGTCTGCCTCACGAGGCTTGGCCCCTGGCGAGGGTCTTGTGTTGTCGATGCTGAAGATGGTTCATACCAGGCCGTCGACGGAGCCACGCCGTGGGCCGCAGGCAGACAAGTCTGCGTACCTTAGTTCCCAGAATGCCGACATCCACTTCGGAGGGACTCTGGCTAGAATGTGATATAGCTAGCACGAATGGTAACCTTAACAAGCAATCAATCATGGCATCACCGTCAATCTGGCATGACATGCCAAGTCAGTACATTGAATGTACTTGCAATATCATAGCAACCAAAAGTAATGAAGACAAACAATAGCATGGCATTTACAGGTTAAACAATGATGAGCATGATATCACTAGGACAACATCAGATGAGCATGGCATGAACATGTTGAACATAACACATCTATCATCACATGAAATGAGGATCGCAAGGTTACTCATGATATGCACAAGATGACACTAGCATGCAACATACTTAACATGATCCACTTACTCTGTTCGGGGTTACCTTGTAACCACCACATGAATCACGTACCATCATGGTCATCACATGATCACCTCAGGATCAAATCAAGCTTGGTATTAACAATACCATAGTAATCATTACATGACCACAAGAAGCATTATCTTTACCCTTGATTATCGCATAATACCATAAACCTCAGCCATCTTCCGTATCCTCGATACCATTGTGATCCTCTCACGATCACATAAGAATCAACCACTTCATTCATCATCGAACAGGGGTTGTTATTAATAGGTTATTATTACTGTTGACCCATAGTGTGACCTACTACGAACTGGGCCCATATCCGCAGTTACGGCTATCGATAGATTATACACACTCTGAAGAGGTTAGCACACTGTACCCACACCACGGAACCCAAGGCCTCGTGCTCCCATTCGGGTGGACCAATGATGTTCTCACAAAACCGATCTATTGCAATGCCACTCTCCGGGCCACTCTGACAAACTCCCCTTTGGGCTAAGTCATGGGTCGCCCCGATGTCACCTCGCGACATCCAACGGCCACCGTCGTGGAAAAACAAAACAGTCCCAAATAGGGAGAACCCGGGTACAACAACAATGGGCACACAAGGCTTATGTATGGCTACCTGATCAGGGTAGCACGCGCCCATAACCTTCCCTAGTTGGAGGGACCGGCGAGAGGCACGACAATAGACCACATAAAGGCAAATGTGGCTGAACTGGTCAGTTTGATTTCGATGGCACTTTGACTCAGCCAACAGGTGTTCAAGTTTAATTAAAGTTCGGTTAAACTTGAATGCAAATGATGCCGAGTCATACAATATAACATGATGAACTGACCATGATAACAACATGAACAAGCATGTGTAAGCATAATCATTCAAAATATCTATAGTAGTGAAGCATTTATACTGATGAGCATGAGATGATGATGGACATGACCAAAATAGTATAACATGATCACATAAGAGCATAGCATAATTACTAGGATCAAGATAATTATTTGACTGAAGTATAATAAGAGGAGCCAGAGGAGGAGTTGGGGATGACGGCCACAAGGACTCCGACGATGAGCTGAGGAGAGGAGGAGGATCTCCGGCGTGTGGGTGAGCTTCTGGTGGAGAAAGGAGGAGGGGAGAGGCTCGGGCTTGCTCGATTTTGAGCATAGGCCATCAGCGGCAATGGTAGACAGAGGAGGGGTAGAGGACTCCGGCGAGCTTGGAGGGCCAGGGAGAGGGAGGCAAGGTGCGAAGGACCTTGGGGACACTATATATAGCCGAGGGGGATTTTTTTTCAAAACTATAACTTTTTGTGCAGCAAATTCAGAAACTATAGCACTGAACGCGAAAAAATCAAAACTATGACCCCATTGGCCTCGCGCTGGCCGAAGAGGTTGTTTTCGGCCCGGGTTTGGCCGAAAAGGACTTTTCGTCCAGGCTTTGACCGAAGTAGGGCTCGGCTGGGCCGAAGAGGTGGTGTCGGTGGCGGGCCAGCCGAAAATCGTAGCTTCGGCCCACGCGCGGCCGAAGTGGGCTCTTTTTGTCCAACGGGCGGCCGAAGAGCTCTTCGGCCAAGAGTTGACCGAAGAGTTCGGGATAAGGCTCGCCAGGCCGTCTCCTTCCTCTGGCTACTTGCACTCTGTTTCCTCCTCTCTCTCTCTCGTTCTTCTCTGTAACCTCACAAGCCCGCGCCGATCTCCACAACTTTGCACCCATTTTCACATCCAAGACACAAAATAGATAGATCATACCATTCTCCAACAGCCTACTGTGTTTTTTTGGGTATGGGATAGTTTTTTCTGCGTTTGGAGGGAGGAGCCATGGTGGGGTGGAGAAGGTGTGGTTGGGAAGGAGGTGGTGGTGAGGAGGAGCAGCTGATGTGGACGAGGAGGTGCGGCTCGGGGGGTGACCGGAGTTGAGCCTTCGGTCGTCGAGGGGGCGGTGCGGCCGTTGTCCTGTGGTGCAAGTACTCCGCGAGGTGGCCGGTGCCGCTGAGTGAAAGAGAGGAGCAAGAAGCTAGGGACACACGCTTCGAAGGTATAACCATTCCATCACAAATTTTCTCTGAATTGTATATTTTAATTAGTTTAGATAAGTCATATTGTGAAGTGCAGTGTTAATATATTTGTGGAGGCATTTTAGTGCACAGTTAGTGTAACGGGTAATATTAGTCTTTGTTGTGTTTAATGAGAGGATGACAATGTCTGACAGGTGAAAATGTCTGAATCAGTAAATCTGACTGTTTACTACGGCGCTGGTAATGTTCGATATAATGAGTTGGGGGTTGATCTTAGCGAGTTTAAAAATGGCGTCATGACACTAGCTGACCCGGATAGACTGGACATTAGACAGTTGAAGTACTGGTTGACAACTAGTTTCGGTTTGGATCCCGAAGTATGTTCCGTCAGTATTCATGCATTGTGGACCAAATCCTGTAAAAATTTCAAGTGGGAGTTGATGCCGGTAGATAGGAGCCAGCATTGGTTGTCCCTGTTAAGACGCTGCCGAGACCGAAGAATCCACCCATATGCACTTGTGCAACCTGTGCCGAAGGAGGAGAATACCGTACAACCTCACAGGGGGTATGAACCCGGCCAAGGCAGTGAAGTGGCTAACTAGATTGTTTTATCTGGGTCACAGCCACAAGATGTGGATGCTAGCCAACCCAAGAAAGAGTCAGACTACGTGCCACACAATGTTTGTGGTCCTGATACTGGGCAGAGTAGCCATTCGATAATATTAGCTGGTTCTGGTTTTGCTGATGGGGATGAGGAAGGGGATGAAATGCAGAGGGTGATGGAGGAAGAGGAAGAGGATGGATTGGTGGAGGAACTGGATTCTGAAAATTCTGAGGATGAAGTTGAGGTACCGATTCCTTCTGCATGGGAGCAGGACATATCCATCGGCCTTACGGTGAACGATGGCCATGAGACTCCATGGTAGTATAATCTGAACCAAGTACAAATTGGGGCTATGTTTGATACAAAGAAAAAATTGAAGTATGCGGTGATAAAGTGGGCTATGTCTACGCAGAGGGTTTTCAAGACACACATATCAAGTCCAACAAACTATACCGTGAAATGTGTTGTAACAGGTTGTCCTGGGAAGGTGCACGGGCACGTGCCGAAGTATGACATCCACTGGGTTGTCACCATTGTCGTCCCACATAATTGTGTGAGGACGAACCTACTGGTCAAGCATCCGAACCTGACTTCAAGTCTCATTGCGCAACTCATGTATACTAAGATAATAGAGAAGAAAGATATGGAAGCAAAACACATCAAGACAACAGTGAAGGTCAGATGGAATTATGTCATTCCTTATGGGAAGGCTTGGAGGGCTAAGCAGAAGGCTATGGAGGAAAGGTTTGGGACGTTCTTCGACTCATATGATAATGTTGTCCGTCTCCTTGGCATACTGAAGGAGAGTAATCCTGGCACTTATGTGAACGTACAACACATGAGGTTGCTGAGTATACCAGATTTCAAGGTGTTGAAACAAGTGTTCTTCTCTTTTGCTATGTACATCGAAGCTTTCCGGCATTGTCCTCCTGTTATGTTTGTGGATGGTACATTCCTGACCGGTCAGTATAAAGGGCAAATCCTGACTGCTATTGGTGTGGACGGGAACAATCAAATCATCCCACTTGCCATGGCATTTGTGGAGGGTGAGAACTTTCTCAGCTGGGTATGGTTCTTCCGCCAAGTGAAAATTGCCATCGTGAAGGACCGACCAAACGTGTGTGTCATTCATGACAGACATGCTGGTATATTGAAGGCCGTGAAGACACTTCGTAATCCAGCAGATGACGAACCAACACCTTGGAGGGACTTGCAGAGCCGGTGATGAATGCGCCATCTTGGCGCTAATTTTTTCTCACAGTTCAAGAACAAGCGGTTGATGAACTTGTTCAAAAAATTATGCAAGCAGAGACAGCAGCAGAAATACGAATTTATTTGGTCAAAACTAGATGAGTTTACTAAGAAGCAGGTCCGTGCGAGGAAGAAAATGGAAGAAGATCAGGTTAAATTAGCAGCACTCATCGCGGAGCTAGAGGAGCCAGTAGGTCTTTGTGACTTGCCAGCAATTGACCCTCCTAATACTAAGAGAAAGAAGGGAAGGGCAATAAAGAATTTTTGTGAGTGGATAGAGAAAGAGCCTCCAATGAATTGGTCTTTGCTGCATGACACACATGGAGCTAGGTATGGCCACATGACAACCAATCTTGCAGAGGTGTATAACTTTGTGCTGAGAGGGAATAGAGCATTGCCACTCACATCTATTGTGGAGGCTGTATTCCATGGCACTTTGAGATATTTCAGAGAAAGGCGCGAGTTAGCAAAGAAGCATATTGAAGATAATCAGAACACACCTTATTGTAGCCGTGTCATGGAATACATGGCAAAGAAGATAGAGAAAGCAAAGAAGCACACTGTCAAACTCATAGGGAATCAAGAAAGGAGGTATGAGGTTCAGCTTCCTACCGATGGTTTTGGTTCTGGAAATGAGGTGAAGACACACGAGGTAAAAATTGGAACGGAATTTTATCCAACGTGTGAGTGTACATGCAACAAACTGAAGTTGTTGCACCTACCTTGCTCTCATGTGTTGGCTGCCTGTGGCCAGATTGAGTTGGATGCTATACCCTTTGTGTCCCCATACTATTTAAAAGAGGCAGTGCTCAACACCTGGACATGCGAGATGACAGGGTTTAGAGTCGTCGGCAATTTCAACAAGGTAAACGACGGTGAGAGAGTATACATCCCGCATCCAGACCTTCGGCGAACAAGTAGGGGCAGACGAAAGTCCCATCGCATCTGGAACGATATGGACCAGTCTGAAGCTGGTGGAGCAACCAGACAATGTTTGTTATGCGCGGCTTATGGGCATAGGATGAAATATTGTCCCGACCTGAACAAAGATGGTGCTTCCGCATCGACGAGTGCTTCCACATCGACGGCTGCGACAACAGGAGCAAGAGGCGGACGTGGTCGTGGCAGTCGAGGCCGAAGGGGCGGACGAGGAAGAAATAACTCACAAGCTATATAATGTGTCATAGTGGGTTTTAATATGTAATATGTCAGGACTATGTTTTAATATGTAATATCTCAGGACTATGTTTTAATTTGTAATATGTGAGGACTATGTTTTAATTTGTAATATGTCAGGACTATGTTTTAATATGTAATATGTCAGGACTATGTTTTAATTCGTAATATGTCAGGACTATGTTATAATTTGTAATATGTCGTACTATGTTTTATTTGCACCTGAGATTTGTTGTTTGAATTGCAGATATGTCTTCGTATCCGTTGCTTAATGGTAACATCGATAGAAAGCACTGGGGCGCCCTTACGGAAGCGGGCAACAACTTAGACGTGTTGGTCACTCGTACCCCAAAGACTAACTGGCTGATACACGATTCATGGGTTGATAGGTATGTGTGCATATAATGGAGTCCATATAATGACTTACTATGTTTGACATACTTTTCATAACCACTAACAATCTCTTTATTTTGTAGGTTAAGTTGGGCTGGACTTCTACCCTTGGCACCGCTGGTTGAGGGTACATTGGATGAGTGGATTGATGGTCCGGACTTAGATGAGGCAGGTGAACCATTGCAGTTACACAAGAGGCAAGTGAAATGTTTCTCTTACGACAAGTCACTCCTTACCTGCTTAGTAGATAGATGGAGACCAGAGACACATACGTTTCACTTTCCCTGGGGAGAGATGGTGCCTACTTTACAGGATGTGTCTTACTTGTTGGGATTACCTCTGGCCGGTGCTGCCATAGGTCCCTTAGAGGCAGAATCTGGGTGGCAAGCAGCGATGCAGACCCGTTTTTTGGCTGCAGTCCCGATTGCTAGGGCCATAGACAACGATCCTCATGGACCTCTTTTTAGATGGTTGAGCCAGTTTCAGGTAACCATCACGGCCACTTAAAAAAATGTTGTTTTTTAGTTGTCCGATGTTCATACAATTATTACGTTTCAATGTAGATTGTCTCGTTAGGACATCCCGACGTTCAGTTGTCGGAGGCACAGATTGACCGGTCCCTAGAGGCATATATTCTTTGGCTGTTTGGCAAGATAATGTTTACGGAGAACCACGTGACCACTGTCGATGCACGACTCATCGGTATTGCACGAGAGATAGCTGACGCACGTTGCCTTGCGGATATTCTACAGAGGAGTTTTGGTTCTGCTGTGTTAGCGACTACGTACAGAGGCCTGTGCAAAGCTTGCTTGTTGAAGTCTAGAAAATCTAGTCTTGTTGAATGTCCATTATTGTTGCAGCTCTGGTCATACGAGAGATTCCCTATTGGACGACCCTATGTCTACATTGATAAACCCTTTGGTTTGGAGGACTTAGCTGGGACTTATGTGCCTGCTATCGGCGACTTACCTACTATGGGATCTGTTTGGACACGGCGAGAGGTACTTTTATATTAAGTAACAATTAATTCAATTATTTCTTGCCATTCAATAGTATTACTAATGCTTATTTGTTGTCATGCACAGAGACAGTTTGCGCATACTCAGGTTAGGGGATGCTACCCGTCCTTCATGGCGTAGTTTGATAGTTTGCACGAGGATCAAGTTATTTGGGAGCCATACTCGCCTCAGGCTATATCATCGAGGTACCAGTTGGGATTTCTGGATTGTGCACTAGAGATCGGCACTTTTGGATGACCAAGGCCAAGTTGGTGTTCGACATGACGGTTGACGAGATGTCTCTTCATAGGGTGATGAGAAAGTTCGGTGTATATCAACAGCCTGAGATTCCAGATATTCCACACTTGCCAGACCACGTGCACAAGTAAGTACTAATACTATTTTAGTTGGCAACTCTGCATTCATAATATACCTAATCATGTATCGCGCATGTCAATCTCAGGGACAGTCGCCTAGGAGGAAACAAGTCCATGGCTTATTGGCTTCAGAGCATTACCCCTTACGTTGACGAATGGACTACCGCTGCGACAAATATCTGGGGTGAGGTTCGGCCCTTTAACTGGGAAATGTTCAGGTTGTATCTGCAGCGTTACTGGCATACAACGAGGATCTACTTGGTTCCATCAGCTGCTCCTGATCAGATCGAAGCCCCTCTCACCAGCGATATGTACCCAACTGCCTCTGTTGTGGGAACCAGACTACACGCGGTAAATGCCTTGGTTCTCATAAGTTAAGTCTTTTGTTAATCTGGACATATTCGCTTGGTTGTCTATTTGTGGTGTCTATCATACAACAAGGATATAATTGGTTAACTCTTTGTGTACAGGGTGACTTGACACTACAGGCGTGAGAGGAGGTTTCCGCTTTAATGCGGCGCTTTCAGAGGGGAGAAACTATCCCACCGCGAGAGGGCGTCTCAAGGTTGAGGCATCTTGATGACAAGCTACGCGGGATTTACGCAGCTGTTACGTGTAGACGGACTTCGGATGTTACACTTCCTCCTCCAGCACATCGTTCGCCACGTCCCTCTGTACAGCATTCAGAACCACGACCCTCTGTGCACCGTTCAGAACCGCGACCCTCTGTGCACCGTGCAGAACCTCATCCTTCACAGCCAGGGAGATCTTCCTGGCATGAGCCACCTCCTTCACAGCCAGGGAGCTCTTCCTGGCATGAGCCACCTCCTTCACAGCCAGGGAGATCTTCCTGGCATGAGCTACCTCCTTCACAGCCAGGGAGCTCTTCCTGGCATGAGGCACCTTCTTCACAGCCAGGGAGCTCTTCGTGGCATGAGCCACCTCCTTCACAGCTAGGGAGCGCTTACTGGCATCAGCAGATGAATCTAGGTAACACTACTCACTACATTCTTTTGAACAGTGTAGTAATCGTTCTTGCATTCTCAGCAGTCACTGATGCTTACTGCTGGTGCTTCGTTCATGCATTTGTATCAATTTTACTTTACCGCAGGTGGCAACCAGTCGCAACCGTTCATGCATTCAGAGCAGTCACCGATCCTTACTGGTGGTGCTTCGTACTTTGAGGGCGACCGCGAGGATGATGACCAAGCTACAAACATTTATGGCTTCTCACAGACAGTGTTTCACACTCCACCACCACCACCGACGCAGGAGACACAGACCGTGATAGACGAGGTTAACTATGGTCGTGGTTATCACGAGCCTCGTCCACCGCCTCAGCGCTTATCGCCTTCCGGTCCTCGCTCGAGGAAGACCCAGACTCGTTGTCGTCCCCCGCAGTGATATGCTTATCTATCTATGTATGACTCATTATCTATGTTAGTTTCAGACTATTCGCAGTTGTGTGTCAGTATTTATGTATGAGACATGCTTCATGTATGTGTTACTATCGCACTTCCTTCTATGTGATCAGGAGACATATATTGTTTTATGTATGAGAGAGACATATTACTATTAATTGGCATTCTTATTCCAGTTACATTTCCAAATAGACTACAACCGATAATTAAGATACAAGTACATCTGAATTAAACGGTGCGGCTGAACTTGTGCAATACATCTTACATACTACAAAATGAAATTCAGATACAACATAATGCCCTACAATAATACAATACAAAATAATAATGCAAATACATCTGAATGAAACGGTACAACCGGAATACATCTTACATACTACATGAAGTCATCATCGTCATCCTCCATTGATGCAACCCTCTTGCCCTTCGACGATGCGCTCCTCTTGCCCTTCGTCGATGCAGAACTCTTGCCCTTGGTCGATACAGAACTCTTGCCCTTCGAGGATGTAGAACACTTTCCTTTGGACGATGCAGAACTCTTGCTCTTCGACGATGCAGAACCCTAAAGCGGAGGCATGAAGATATCATCATCGTCCTCGCTCTCCTCAGTCCATAAAAATGGATGCTTTTCTGTAGTCCTTCTGAAAGTTTCACTCTTCGGCTCCACCACCTTCTTCCACCTTTCATGCAACCTAAGAAGTTCTTGCGTACCTCCTCATAGGTCCTTTCAGGCCACCCAGACCTACGTAATTGGTGAGCAAACTCATTCATTATGGTGTCACTACCGGTGAGTTCGTCCCATGGAACTATCCTATTGTCCATCCTGAAATCAGTAGCTAGACTCAGCAGAGTGCTGCTCATCTCAGGGTGAAAACTATGATCGAATGGATAATGGGACATCTCGACTACACTACACTGGAATGCTTATCCACCTCCACCTGAAGGGGGTTTTATAGATATAGAGGAGAAAATGGCGGGAAAGAATAACTGCGGTATGGCGGGAAAGGGTTGACAGGAAGGGATTGGCGGGAAAATAAGGCGGGAAGGGATTGGCGGGAAAATAAGGCGGGGGAGGGGATAATTGGCGGGAACAATATGGCGGGAAGGGATTGGCGGGGAACGGGTGGCGGGAAGGGGTGGGCGGGAAACGGGTGGCGAGAAAATACATTTCAGCATGAGCCATGCAACTTCGGCCTAGGGTTGACCAAAAAGTGACTTTTCGGCCTAGACTTGACCAAAAAGTCTATTTCGGCCTAGAGTAGACAAAAAAGTGCCTTTTCGGCCAGGAGATGGCCGAAAACTATACTTCGGCCTAAGTGTGGCCGAAAAGTACTACTTCGGCCTAACTGTGGCCGAAAAGTACTACTTCGGCCAAAGGATGGCCGACGGGCTACTAGTTTTGGTTTTTTTGCATTACGTCCTATAGTTTCCGAAATTGCTACAAAAAATAATGTAGTTTTGAAAAAAATAGCCGAGGGGAGGCTTTGGTGGGCTCGAGGGCGCTCGGGCTATGTGGCAATGGAAGTGGGGGTAGTGGTCAGGCCACGGGCGCGGCTGTCGGCGCTCGACGATGGCGAAACAGGAGAAGGGCAGAGCAGAAGGCGATGCAGAGGCTCACGGGGAAGCTCCAAGACATGGAGATACATCGAGACGACAAGTGAACAGACAAGCACAGTGGCCGGAACGAGCCAGAGCTCGTTGTGTGCATGACGCAAGCGTGATCACAGCATGCACACGACGATTGCTCGTGACCTTGTCTGGGAGATGGACCCTTATGCCCTTAGTGCAAATGAAGAAATAAATGAGCTCGGAGGAAAAGAAGAGATTAGCACTTGGCTCCATTGTAGATGAACATCATCCTGTATGTGCTGTGGTGAGGAAGCTACAAGAGGGGATAGACTCGGGTCTTTGGCAAGGTGTGATCACTCACTAAGATGAGCATCTCTGCAAATTTGCAGCTCTTTAGGATGAAGATAAGTGGCACTTGTTGTACAAACCACCATTCCGTACAGAAATGCAAAGTATGAAGTAGCACTCATATATCAAGTTGGATTGAGCTGAATTTCTGTGGAGATAAGTTATTTGATGATATGAAGCCTCTATAAAAGTTTCATACCATCTGGACATACCTAAATGGTACTTGCTTCACAATGTAGCTCTCTAGACAGAGGTTTAGGAAAATTGCAGATGCCAAATGTCTTGATGAAATGAGTCCAAATTTTGTGTAGAGGGTTTATATGGGTAGGAGCATGTCCTGGTAAATTTTCGTCAATAATGAAGCAATATGAAATATACTTGCTTCACAACCTGAAAATCTGATCAGAAACCAAGATTTGATGTTGAGCTCACATAGAGTGATGACATGAGCCCAAATTTGTAGGAGAGTGATGATTTTATCATATGAAGGACCTTGCAAAATTTCAACTCATTTGGATTACCCTAGCTAGTACTTCCTTCGCAAAGGCTTCCCTCAGACAGGAACTTTGGACAATTTCTCAGGAATATTCACTAGGAAAATTGAGTTGAATTTTGAAAGGAGGTAATGATATGGATAGGAAAAGGTGTCCAATAAGTTTGAGGTCAATCAAGCAAAGATAAATGACACTTCCTTCGCAAAAAGCCACTTAGGTGAATTATCGTTGATGATGCCAAGGAAAGGTTTTGTCATATATGTGGAAGATATGTCCCAAAAAAATTATGAAAATTATTTGGGAATTTTGGGAGTGACATAAATATAGGTTGTTTCACAACATAGGGCAAAAAGGATTATTCCTTTAATAGAAAAAGAAATATTCCCAATAAAAAGAATATTGGGATTGGGCCAAGATGGGAAATGACATGATATTGAGATGATTTTTAGGATGACAACCCACTTGGGGGCCCGAGAAGAGATGCTCTTCCTAGGTTTCAGGGCCACAGAGCCACAGAAAAGCAATTCAAATGAAAAATTTAAATAAATCCAAAAGAAAAAGAAAGGGCCAAAAATCAGGGTGTGACACTTGTTCAGATCCGTATTTTTTTGCAAAGCCTCCATTTCCCATTAGCTGTGCGTACCACCACAGGATTTGCTAACCACGTTGGATGTAGTACTCCTCTGACCAGACCAGCTACCTCAAGTTTCTTGATCTCCTTAGCAATGAATTGTTGCCGTTCCAAAGCTTGCTTCCGGACCTTCTGCTTGACGGGTCGGGCATGTGGACAGACAACAAGGTGGTGCTCGATTATCTCCCTGGGAATACCGGGGATATCAGATGGTTGCCAGGCAAACACATCGATATTCGCCCGCAGGAAGGCAGTGAGAGTGCTTTCCTATTTTTCATCGAGGGTGGCACTGATAGTGAAAGTACCATCAGTGCCAGCCAGCCCTGCCGGGACCTTTTTCACAGTGGGTGCAGCAGCCTTGGATCTCTAGCTAAAGGAACTCTCTGGCAAGTCATCAATAGGTGCAACATAGTCCAAAGAGGTATGCTTCCCGGAGTCATTGTTGGCGTCCTTGTTAGCTTTCTTCTTTCCTTTACTTTCCTTGGCGGGAACTGTGGCATCGGCGGCCTCTGCCACGACTGCTTCTCGGTACATCTTGTCCACGCAAATGATTGCATCATTCTTGTCTGATGGAATGGAAATGACGCCTATCGGCCCTGGCATCTTCAAGGTGTTGTAGGCATAGTGGGATGCCACCATGAATTTGGCCAGAGCTGGGCGACCAATGATTCCATTGTACGGCAGGGGGAGGTTGACCACATCAAACACAATCTTCTCAGTCCGGTAATTCAAGCCCCCCCGGTAGTGTGATCTCCCCCTTAGGACGACTCCTGCCGGGGTTGATCCCTTGAAACATACCAGTAACCTTGAGCTCTTCCTCTGCTATCTGAAGTTTCCTGATGACCTTCGGAGAAATCAGATTCAACCCAACCCTGCCATGAACCAACATCTTTGCGAATCTGAGGTTGCGGATTATTGGTGAGACCAACAACGGCAAGCACCCTACCGCAGTGGTGCAGTCAGCGTGATCCTCTTTGTCAAAGATGATGGGCGTGTGGGACCACTTGAGCAGCCTTTGAGAATCTGCCGCTGGCTCCACGACATTGACTTCACGCGCCCATTATTTAAGTTGGCGGTAAGAGGAGTGCAGATATGCACCCCCTTCAATGCATAGCGCGTTAGTGGCTTTCTGGAATTCCTGCTCGCTGGTTTCCTCTTCATCTCCTCCATCACTCTCATCATTGCAATCCTCCTTCTCATGGCCTCTGGCAGGTTTTCTTTCATTCAGAGGAGCCTTGCCGGGGCGGCTTGCTCTGCCGCCTCAGCTCTTCCCTCCAGCGCCACCTTGACCTTTTTCCTTATCATGCTTCTCATATTCAGCCCTCTACTTCTTGACGAGCTGCTCAACCTGATGACACTCCTGGAGATCATGGCCCTTGGTCCGATGGATCTTGCAGTACGACCCATCACCTTACCCAGTCTCGGCAGCCGCGTCTTCCCGGCAATCAGTGCACGCGGCAACTTCCTTGCCGGGTACCTCAGTCTTGGCCTTCTTGAAGGTACTTGGCGTGCCGGATCTTTCAACAGTCATCATGTCCTTATCCTTGCGCCTTTTATTGCACTTTTTGTTCTTCTTCTTCTGACTGGTGGCCTCATCATCATCCTCTGAGTCGATGTCAATGCCATCCTCCTCCACCTGATCACACTTTTCCACTATAGTGTGAAGCTCCTTCACAGTCTTGGGCAATCGAACGTTCATCTTAGAATGTATCCGACGATTGCGCATGTTGGACTGGAGCGCAGCTATCATAGCTGCCGGGTGGATGTCTGGAATGTTCCTGTGTACTCAGCTGAACCTCTTCATGTCCTTCCGCAGAGTCTCTCCTTCCTTCTACGGGAGGAGCTGCAAGTTGCTGGGCCGCCCTGGTTCTTGATGGCTGCTCGTGACGGCGCGAACGAACTCATGGCACAGGTCAGCCCCGGTCGAAATGGAGCTCTCCGACAGGTGCATCAGCCAAGACCTCACATTTGGCTTGAGTGCCAAAGGGAAGTAGTTGGCAAACACCTTTTCGTCTCTTCCCCCGGCAGCTTGACGGCGATGGTCTAGATGCTCAAGAACTCTGTCGGGTTCAGTACCCCCTCATATTTCTCTAGTATTTCTTGCTTGAACGTGCGAGAGGATGGCCAATGGACTTGCCGCCACTCACGGGTGAAGGCAGGGCACCCAGCCTCGAAAGGTAGGTACCCGCCTCCGCTGAGCGTGGGCTCGTTGACGTCGGGGCCATCGCACCTACCGTACTGGCGCTGGGTGTCGCGACGTTGCTCAATGGTGATGCGCGCGCCTTCCCTTGGCCTGTACTCCAGGACTCGCCGTGGGCCTTGACACACGCGAGAGTTGGATGAAGCCATTGAGACCTCGTCGAGCTCATGGGCGCGTGGCTCCCGCATAGGCTGCCGTGGAGGGGATTGCACCATGGGGGTGGCCCCTTCTGCACGGCCATCGGCATGGTCTGTTGTTGTTTCCTGGGGAGGCTGTGGCAGGCCATCTTGTTGTGATCCTCCTACCTCGGTGAAACCAATCAGGATTTTATTGGTGGCTCTCCACTCATCCATCTGATCGGCTGCTGGCGGAAATCTCAACAGTAGCTGGGCCCATGCCATGGCCTCCGAAGCGGTGCTTGGCATGGATGATGATGAAGATCGTAACATTGCCCGACTCGTGACGGTGCTGGTAGTGGCTACGCCATACTCAAATCATCATGAGCCAGCCGCCATGATGGCGTGGTGACGAGGTGGAGGCGCTTGAGGACTAGCGGCTCCGTTTGGTGCATTGGCTGGGTCAGCTCGCTCCGGGGGTGGTGCATGTCACACGGCCGCGCCCGCGGCGGGGGCGGCCAGAGGATGGCGATTCACCCTTGAGCGAGTGCCGCCCCTGTGGCTGTGCCCTTCGGCCAGACGGAGAGGTGCAGATGGAATGATCTCTCCACATGTACCTCGTGGAGCGTGGCTGCCGGCATGTTGTTGGTCTTGTCGTCCTCTGGTTCCACCTGCTCCCATTTCGGCCCAGGGGAGGTTGTGATGGTGTCGTGCTACCTCTTGAGCACTGCGTTGGATTTCCCCGAAGAGGAGAGGATGATGCGGCAAAGTAGCGTAAGTATTTCCCTTAGTTTTTGAGAACCAAGGTATCAATCCAGTAGGAGGCTACGCTCGAGTCCCTCGTACCTACACAAAAACAATAGCTCAACGCAACCAACGTGCTTAGGGGTTGTCAATCCCTTCACGATCACTTACGAAAGTGAGATCTGATAGAGATGATAAATAATATTTTTGGTATTTTTGGTATAGAGATGAAAAGTGAAAAGTAAAAGCAAACCAATAATAAAGTGATAGAGATTAATATGATGAGAAAGAGACCCGGGGGCCATAGGTTTCACTAGTGGCTTCTCTCAAGAGCAGAAGTATTCTATGGTGGGTGAACAAATTACTGTTGAGCAATTGACAGAATTGAGCATAGTTATGAGAATATCTAGGTATGATCATGTATATAGGCATCATGTCCGAGACAAGTAGACCGACTCCTTCCTGCATCTACTACTATTACTCCACTCATCGACCGCTATCCAGCATGCATGTAGAGTATTAAGTTAAAAAAAGAGTAACACCTTAAGCAAGATGACATGATGTAGATGGATAGTTTCATGCAGTATGATAAAAACCCCATCTTGTTATCCTCGATGGCAACGATACAATACGTGCCTTGCTGCCCCTTCTGTCACTGGGAAAGGACACCGCAAGAACGAACCCAAAGCTAAGCACTTCTCCCATGGCAAGAACAACCAATCTAGTAGGCCAAACCAAACTGATAATTTGAAGGGACTTGCAAAGATAACTAATCATAAATAAAAGAATTGAGAGAAGATTCAAATATTATTCATAGATAGACTTGATCATAAACCCACAATTCATCGATCTCAACAAACACACCGCAAAAAGAAGATTACATCAAATAGATCTCCACGAGAGAGGGGGAGAACATTGTATTGAGATCCAAAAAGAGAGAAGAAGCCATCTAGCTACTAACTATGGACCCATAGGTCTGAAGTAAACTACTCACACTTCATCGGAGGGGCTTGGATGATGATGTAGTAGTCCTCCGTGATCGATGCCCCCTCTGGCGGAGCTCCGGAACAGGCCCCAAGATAGGATCTCGTGGATACAGAAAGTTGCGGCGATGGAATTAGGTTTTTGGCTCCGTCTCTAATCGTTTGGGGGTACGTGGATATATATAGGAGGAAGAAGTACGTTGGTGGAGCTTCGAGGGGCCCACGAGGCAGGGGGCGCGCCCTAGGGGGGGCGCCCTCCACCCTCGTGACCGCCTCGTGGCTTTCTTGACGGAGGGTCCAAGTCTCGTGGATCTTATCTGATGAGAAAATCACGTTTCCGAAGGTTTCATTCTGTTTGGACTCAGTTTGATATTTATTTTCTTCGAAACCCTAAAACATGCAAAAAAAACAGCAATTCTAGGCTAGGCCTCCGGTTAATAGGTTAGTCCCAAAAATAATACAAAAGTTGATAATAAAGCCCAATAATGTCCAAAACAGTAGATAATATAGCATGGAGCAATAAAAAATTATATATACGTTGGAGACGTATTAAGCATCCCCAAGCTTAATTCCTGCTCGTCCTCGAGTAGGTAAATGATAAAAACAAAATTTTTGATGCGGAGTGCTACTTGGCATAATTTCAATGTAAATATTCTTAATTGTGGTATGAATATTCAGATTCAAAATATTCAAGACAAAAGTTCATGTTGACATAAAAATAATAATACTTCAAGCATACTAACAAAGCAATTATGTCTTCTCAAAATAACATGGCCAAAGAAAGCTATCCCTACAAGATCATATAGTCTGGCTATGCTCTATCTTCACCACACAAAGTATTTAAATCATGCACAACCTCGATGACAAGCCAAGCAATTGTTTCATACTTTTGACATTTTCAAAACTTTTTCGATCTTCACGCAATACATGAGCGTGAGCCATGGATATAGCACTATATGTGGAATAGAATGGTGGTTGTGGAGAAGACAAAAAGAGGGAAGATAGTCTCACATCAACTAGGCGTATCAACGGGTTATGGAGATGCCCATCAATAGATATCAATGTGAGTGAGTAGGGATTGCCATGCAATGGATGCACTAGAGCTATAAGTATATGAAAGCTCAACAAAAGAAACTAAGTGGGTGTGCATCCAACTCGCTTGCTCACGAAGACCTAGGGCATTTTGAGGAAGCCCATCATTGGAATATACAAGCCAAGTTCTATAATGAAAAATTCCCACTAGTATATGAAAGTGGCAGAATGAGAGACTCTCTATCATGAAGATCATGGTGCTACTTCGAAGCACAAGTGTGGTAAAAGGATAGTAACATTGTCCCTTCTCTCTTTTTCTCTCATTTTTTGGGCCTGCTCTTTTTTTATGGCCTCTTTTTTTCGTCCGGAGTCTCATCCCGACTTGTGGGGGAATCATAGTCTCCATCATCCTTTCCTCACTTGGGACAATCCTCTAAAAATAATGATCATCACACTTTTTATTTTTCTTACAACTCAACAATTACAACTCAATACTTAGAACAAAATATGACTCTATATGAATGCCTCCGGCGGTGTACCGGGATATGCAATGAATCAAGAGTGACATGTATGAAAGAATTATGAACAGTGGCTTTGCCACAAATACGATGTCAACTACATGATCATGCTAGCAATATGACAATGATGGAGCGTGTCATAATGAACAGGACGGTGGAAAGTTGCATGGTAATATATCTCGGAATGGCTATGGAAATGCCATAATAGGTAGGTATGGTGGCTGTTTTGAGGACGGTATTTAGTGGGTGTATGATACCGGCGAAAAGTGTGCAGTATTAGAGAGGCTAGCAATGGTGGAAGGAAGGAAAGTGCGTATAATCCATGGACTCAACATTAGTCATAAAGAACTCATATAATTATTGCAAAAATCTAGAAGTTATCAAAGTAAAGTATTATGCGCATGCTCCTAGGGGGATAGATTGGTAGGAAAAGACCATCGCTCGTCCCCGACCGCCACTCATAAGGAAGACAATCAATAAATAAACCATGCTCCGACTTCATCACATAACGGTTCACCATACGTGCATGCTACGGGAATCACATAACGGTTCATAGGAACTAGAAGAACATGCTTTTATAAAGGCATCTTTGTTAGCACGCATCCTAGCGGTTCTTTCTTTGCACTCGTCAATGGAAATTCTCATGGATTTGAGAGACCTATTGATATCATGCTTATGTGGAATAGATCTAAGTTTCAAAGAATCAACATCAAGAGCAATTCTATCAACGTTCCTAGCCAAATCATCAATCTTAAGCAATTTTTCTTCGATCATAGCATTAAAATTCTTTTGCAAAGAAATAAATTCTTTAAAATTAGATTCAAAATCAGAGGGCATCTTATTATAATTTCCATAAGAATTGTTGTAGGAATTACCATAATTATTAGAGGGATTACTAGGATAAGGCCTAGGGTTGAAATTTCCTCTATACGCGTTGTTACCAAAATTGTTCCTACCAACAAAATTCACATCCATAGATTCATTATTATTCTCAATCAAAGTAGACAAGGGCACAACATTAGGATCAGAAGAAACACTCTTATTAGCACATAATTTCATAAGTTCATCCATCTTTCCACTCAAAACATTAATTTCTTCTATGGCATGCACCTTTTTATTAGTAGATCTTTCAGTATGCCATTGAGAATAATTAACCATAATATTATCTAGGAGTTTAGTAGCTTCTCCTAAAGTGATTTCCATAAAAGTGCCTCCCACAGCCGAATCTAAAAGATTTCTAGAAGCAAAATTCAATCCGGCATAAAATTTTTGTATAATCATCCACAAATTTAAACCATGAGTAGGGCAATTACGTATCATTAATTTCATTCTCTCCCAAGCTTGTGCAACATGTTCATGATCAAGTTGCTTAAAATTCATAATATCGTTTCTAAGAGAGATGATCTTAGCGGGAGGAAAATACTTTGAGATAAAAGCATCTTCGCACTTGTTCCATGAATCAATACTATTTTAGGAAATGAGGAAAACCAAGTTTTAGCATGATCTCTAAGCGAAAAAGGAAATAGCTTCAATTTAACAATATCATTATCGACATCTTTCTTCTTTTGCATCTCACACCAATCAACGAAGCTATTTGGATGGGTAGCGGCATCTTCACTAGGAAGGCCGGAGAACGGATCTTTCATGACAAGATTAAGCAAAGCAGTATTAATTTCACAAGATTCATCATCGGTAAGAGGAGCAATCGGAGTGCTAAGGAAATCATTATTGTTGGTATTGGTGAAGTCACACAATTTAGTATTATCTTGAGCCATCGCGGCAAACAAGCAATCCAACACACGAGCAAACCAAAAGCAAACGGGCAAAAGAGGCAAATAGAGAGGGAGAGGGAGGATAGAGAGAGAGAGAGGGCGAATAAAACGGCAAGGGTGAAGTGGGGGAGAGGAAAACGAGAGGCAAATGAAAAATAATGTAATGCAGGAGATAGGGATTGTGATGGGTACTTGGTATGTTGACTTTTGCGCAGACTCCCCGGCAACGGCGCCAGAAATTCTTCTTGCTACCTCTTGAGCACTGAGTTGGATTTCCCCGAAGAGGAGAGGATGATGCAGCAAAGTAGCGTAAGTATTTCCCTCAGTTTTTGAGAACCAAGGTATCAATCCAGTAGGAGGCTACGCTCGAGTCCGTCGTACCAACACAAAAACAATAGCTCAACGCAACCAACGCGCTTAGGGGTTGTCAATCCCTTCACGGTCACTTACGAAAGTGAGATCTGATAGAGATGATAAATAATATTTTTGGTATTTTTGGTACAGCGATGCAAAGTGAAAAGTAAAAGCAAAGCAATAATAAAGTGATGGAGATTAATATGATGAGAAAGAGACCTGGGGGCCATAGGTTTCACTAGTGGCTTCTCTCAAGAGCATAAGTATTCTACGGTGGGTGAACAAATTACTGTTGAGCAATTGACAGAATTGAGCATAGTTATGAGAATATCTAGGTATGATCATGTATATAGGCATCACGTCCGAGACAAGTAGACCAACTCCTGCCTGCATCTACTACTATTACTCCACTCATCGACCGATATCCAGCATGCATCTAGAGTATTAAGTTAAAAATAGAGTAACGCCTTAAGCAAGATGACATGATGTAGAGGGATAGTTTCATGCAATATGATAAAAACCCCATCTTGTTATCCTCGATGGCAACGATACAATATGTGCCTTGCTGCCCCTTCTGTCACTGCGAAAGGACACCACAAGATCGAACCCAAAGCTAAGCACTTCTCCCATGGCAAGAACAACCAATCTAGTAGGCCAAACCAAACTGATAATTCGAAGAGACTTGCAAAGATAACCAATCATACATAAAAGAATTCAGAGAAGATTCAAATATTATTCATAGATAGACTTGATCATAAACCCAGAATTCATCCGTCTCAACAAACACACCGCAAAAAGAAGATTACATCGAATAGATCTGCACGAGAGAAGGGGAGAACATTGTATTGAGATCCACAAAGAGAGAAGAAGCCATCTAGCTACTAACTATGGACCCGTAGGTCTGAAGTAAACTACTCACACTTCATTGGAGGGGCTTGGATGATGATGTAGAAGCCCTCCGTGATCGATGCCCCCTCCGGCGGAGCTCCGGAACAGGCCCCAAGATGGGATCTCATGGATACAGAAAGTTGCGGCGGTGGAATTAGGTTTTGGCTCCGTCTCTGATCGTTTGGGGGTACGTGGATATATATAGGAGGAGGAAGTACGTCGATGGAGCTTTGAGGGGCCCACGAGGCAGGGGGGCGCGCCCTAGGGCGGGGGCCTCCACCCTCGTGACTGCCTCGTGGCTTTCTTGACGGAGGGTCCAAGTCTCCTGGATCTTATCTGATGCGAAATTCACGTTTCCGAAGGTTTCATTCCGTTTGGACTCAGTTTGATATTCCTTTTCTACGAAACCCTAAAATAGGCAAAAAACAGCAATTTTGGGCTGGGCCTCCGTTTAGTAGGTTAGTCCCAAAAATAATATAAAAGTGGATAATAAAGCCCAATAATGTCCAAAACAGTAGATAATATAGCATGTTGCAATCAAAAATTATAGATATGTTGGAGACGTATCATGCCACCTGCGTCGACCACGTCCCCCGCAGCGTCCACATCCCCATGCGTCCCCGCAGCGCCTGCGGCGTCGATAGTTGCGTGCGGCGGGGCCTTCCAGGTGGATGGATGGGCTTCTTCTTGGGGGAAGTAAGTATGCCCTAGAGGCAATAATAAGTTTATTATTCATATTTCCTTATATCATGATAAATGTTTATTATTCATGCTAGAATTGTATTAACCGGAAACTTAGTACATGTGTGAATATATAGACAAACAGAGTGTCACTAGTTTGCCTCTACTTGACTAGCTTGTTGAATCAATGATGGTTATGTTTCCTAACCATAGACATGATTTGTCATTTGATTAACGGGATAACATCATTTAGAGAATGATGTGATTGACTTGACCCATCCGTTATCTTAGCATGATGATCCTTTAGTTTGCTGCTATTGCTTTCTCCATAACTTTACATTTTCCTATGACTATGAGATCATGCAACTCCCCAATACTGGAGGAACACTTTGTGTGCTACCAAACATCACAACATAACTAGGTTATTATAAAGGTGCTCTACAGGTGTCTCCGATGGTGTTTGTTAAGTTGCCATGGATCAAGATTGGGATTTGTCACTCCGATTGTCGAAGAGGTATCTCTAGGCCCTCTCGGTAATGTACATCACTATAAGCCTTGCAAGCAATGTAGCTAATGAGTTAGTTACAGGATGTAGAATTATGGAACAAGTAAAGAGACTTGCCGGTCCCGAGATTGAACTAGGTATTGAGATACCAACGATCGAATCTCGGGCAAGTAACATATCGATGACAAAGGGAACAACGTATATCATTATGCGGTTTGACTGATAAAAGTTCTTCGTAGAATATGTAGGAACCAATATGAGCATCTAGGTTCTGCTATTGGTTATTGACCGGAGACATGTCTCGGTCATGTCTACATAGTTCTCGAACCCGTAGGGTCCGCATGCTGAACGTTCGGTGACGATCGGTATTATGAGTTTATGTGTTTTGATGTACCGAAGGTAGTTCGGAGTCCCGAATTTGATCACAGACATGATGAGGAGTCTCGAAATGGTAGAGACATAAAGATTGATATATTGGACGACTATATTCGGACATCGGAAGGGTTCCGAGTGAAGTTCGTGCATATACCAGAGTACCGGGGGTTACCGGAACCCCCCGGGGAGTTTAATGGGCCTTATGGGCCTTAGTGGAAAGAGAGGAGGGGCTGCCAGGGCAGGCTGCGCGCCCCCTCCCCCTTTGCTCCGAATTGTACTAAGAAGGGGGGCTGGGCGGCGCCCCCTTTCCTTCCCCCTCTTTCCTCCTTCCTTCTCCTACTCCTACTACATGGAAGGGGGGGGAATCCTACTCACGGTGGGAGTAGGACTCACCATGGGGCGCACCATAGGAGGGCCGGCCCTCCCCCTCCTCCACTCCTTTATATACTAGGGAGGGGGCACCCCATAGACACACAAGTTGATCATTGATCTTTAGCCGTGTGCGATGCCCCCCTCGACCATAATCCACCTCGGTAATATCATAATGGTGCTTAGGCAAAGCCTTGTTCTGGTAGCAACATCATCACCATCATCATGCCATCGTGCTGACGAAGCTCTCCCTCGAAGCTCTACTGGATCTTGAGTTCACGGGACGTCACAGAGCCGAACGTGTGCAGATCACGGAGGTGCCGTATCTTCGGTGCTAGATCGGTCGATCGTTAAGACGTACGACTATACGCTTCCGCTTACGGTCTACGAGGGTACGTAGATGATACTCTCCCTTCTCGTTGCTATGCATCACCATGATCTTGCGTGTGCGTAGATTTTTTTTTGAAATTACTGCGTTCCCCAACAGTGGCATCCGAGCCAGGTTTATGCATAGATGTTATATGCATGAGTAGAACACAAAGGAGTTGTGGGCGTGGGTATATACATGTTGCTTGCCGTCACTAGTTGATTTTCTTGATTCAGCCGCATTGTTTGATGAAGCGGCCCAGACCGACATTACGCGTACGCGAGACTGCTTCTACTGACGTGCTTCGCACACAGGTGGCTAGTGGGTGTCTGTTTCTCTAGCTTTAGTTGAATCGGATTCAATGAACATGGTTCTTTCTGAAGATCAAAAAGCAATCACTATACCGCGTTGTGGTTTTTGATGCGTAGGGAAGAACCTTTCTTGCTCAGCCCGTAGCAGCCACGTAAAACTTGCAACAACAAAGTAGAGGACGTATAACTTGTTTTTGCAGGGCATGTTGTGATGTGATATGGTCAAGACATGATGCTAAATTTTATTGTATGAGATGATCATCTTCTATAACATAGTTATCGGCAACTGGCAGGAGCCATATGGTTGTCGCTTTATTGTATGAAATGCAATCGCCTTGTAATTGCTTTACTTTATCACTAAGCGGTAGCGATAGTCGTAGAAGCAATAGTTGGCGAGACGACAATGATGCTTCGATGGAGATCAAGGTGTCGAGCCGGTGACGATGGTGATAATGACAGTGCTTTGGAGATGGAGATCAAAGGCACAAGATGATAATGGCCATATCATATCACTTATGTTGATTACATGTGATGTTTATCCTTGATGGATCTTATTTTTCTTAGTTTGACGGTAGCATTATAAGATGATCTCTCACTAAATTTCAAGGTATAAGTGTTCTCCCTGAGGATGCGCCATTGCTACAGTTCATCGTGCCGAGACACCACGTGATGATCGGGTGTGATAACCTCTACGTTCACATACAACGGGTGCAAGCCAGATTTGCACACACGGAATACTCAGGTTAAACTTGACGAGCCTAGCATATGCAGATATGGCCTCAAAACACTGGAGGCCGAAAGGTCAAGCGTGAATCATATAGTAGATATGATCAACATAGTGATGTTCACCATTGAAAACTACTCCATCTCACGTGATGATCGGACATGGTTTAGTTGATATGGATCACGTGATCACTTAGATGATTAGAGAGATGTTTATATAAGTGGGAGTTCTTAACTAATTTTATTGATTGAACTTTAATTTATCATGAACTTAGTACCTGATAGTATTTTGCATGTCTATGTTGTTGTACATAGATGGCCCGTGTTGTTGTTCCGTTGAATTTTAATGCATTCCTAGAGAATTCTAAGTTGAAACATGATGGTAGCAACTACATGGACTAGATCTGTAACTTGAGGATTATCCTCATTTCTGCACAGAAGAATAACGTCCTGGAAGCACCGCTAGGTGACAAACCCACTGCAGGAGCAACGCCAGATGTTATGAACACCTGGCAGAGCAAAGCTGATGACTACTCGATAGTTCAGTGTGCCATGCTTTACGGCTTATAACCGGGACTTCAATGACGTTTTGAACGTCATGGAGCATATGAGATGTTCCAGGAGTTGAAGTTAATATTTCAAGCAAATGCCCGGATTGATAGATATGAAATCTCCAATAAGTTATGTAGCTGCAAGATGGAGGAGAATAGTTCTATCAGTGAACATATAGTCAGAATGTCTAGGTACCACAACCACATGACTCAACTGGGAGTTAATCTTCCTGATGATAGTGTCATTGACAGAATTCTTCAATCACTGCCACCGTGCTACAAGAGCTTCGTGATGAATTATAATATGCAAGGGATGGATAAGACGATTCCTGAGCTCTTCGCAATGGTAAAGGCCGCAGAGGTAGAAATCAAGAAAGAGAATCAAGTGTTGATGGTCAACAAGACCACCAGTTTCAAGAAAAAGGGTAAAGGGAAGAAGGGGAACTTCAAAAAGAACAGCAAGCCAGTTGCTGCTCAAGTGAAGAAACCCAAGTCTGGACCTAAGCCTGAGACTGAGTGCCTCTACTGCAAAGGAACTAGTCACTAGAAGCAGAACTGCCCCAAGTATTTGGCGGAGAAGAAGGATGGCAAAGTGAAAGGTATATTTGATATACATGTTGTTGATGTGCATCTTACTAATGCTCGTAGTAGTGCCTGGGTATTTGATACTGGTTCAGTTTCTAACATTTGCAACTCGAAACAGGGGCTACGGTTTAAGCGAAGATTGGCTAAGGACGAGGTGACGATGCGCGTGGGAAATGATTCCAAAGTCGATGTGTTCACCGTCGGCACGCTACCTCTAAATCTACCTTCGGGATTAGTTTTAGACCTGGATCTTTTTTAATGTGAGACGGTTATTCATTTAAATCAGAGAATAATGGTTGTTCCATTTATATGAGTAATATCTTTTATGGTCATGAACCCTTGATGAGTGGTCTATTTTTACTAAATCTTGATAGTAGTGATACATATGTTCATATTATTGAAGCCAAAAGATGCAGAGTTGATAATGATAGTGCAACTTATTTGTGGCACTGCCGTTTAGGTCATATTGGTGTAAAGTGCATGAAGAAACTCCATTCTGATGGACTTCTGGAATCACTTGATTATGAATCACTTGGTACATGCGAACCATGCCTCATGGGCAAGATGAGTAAACTCCGTTCTACGGAACAATGGAGCGAGCAACAGAGTTATTGGAAAACATACATACTGATGTATGTGGTCCAATGAACATTGAAGATCGCGGCTGATATTGTTATTTTCTCACCATCACGGATGATTTGAGCAGATATGGGTATATCTACTTGATGAAACATAAGTCTGAAACATTTGAAAAGTTCAAAGAATTTCAGAGTAAAGTGGGAAATCATCGTAACAAGAAAATCAAGTTTCTATGATCTGATCGTGGAGGTGAATATTTGAGTTATGAGTTTGGACTTCGTTTGAAACAATGCGGAATAGTTTCGCAACTCACGCCACGTGGAACACCACAGCGTAATGGTGTGTCTGAACGTCGTAATCGTACTTTACTAGATATGGTGCGATCTATGATGTCTCTCACTGATTTACCACTATCGTTTTGGGGTTACGCTTTGGAGACAACTGCATCCAAGTTAAATAGGGCACCATCTAAATCCGTCGAGACGACACATTATGAAATGTGGTTTGGCAAGAAACCCAAGTTCTCGTTTCTTAAAGTTTGGGGCTGTGATGCTTATGTGAAATAGCTTCAAGCTGATAAGCTCAAACCCAAATCGGAGAAATGTGTCTTCATAGGATACGCAACGGAGACTATTGGGTACACCTTCTATCACATATCTGAAGGCAAGATATTTGTTGCTAAGAATGGATCCTTTCTAGAGAAGGAGTTTCTCTCGAAAGAAGTGAGTGGGAGGAAAGTAGAACTTGACGAGGTAATTGTACCTTCTCCCTTATTGGAAAGTAGTTCATCACTAAAATCAGTTCCACTGAATCCTACACTAGTAAGTGAGGAAGCTAATGGCAAAGATTATGAAGCTTCTGATCAAGTTACTACCGAACCTCGTAGGTCAACCAGAGTAAGATCCGCACCAGAGTGGTATGGTAATCCTGTTCTGGAAGTCATGTTACTTGACCATGACGAACCTACGGACTATGAGGAAGCGATGACGAGCCCAGATTCCGCAAAATGGCTTGAGTCCATGAAATCTGAGATGGGATCCATGTATGAGAACAAAGTATGGACTTTGGTTGACTTGCCCGATGATCAGCAGGCCATAGAGAATAAATGGATCTTCAAGAAGAAGACTGACGTTGACGGTAATGTTACTGTCTACAAAGCTCGATTATGAAATTTGGCAAATGGATGTCAAAACTGCATTCCTTAATGGATACTTTACAGAAGAGTTGTATATGATGCAACCAGAAGGTTTATCGATCAAAAAGGTGCTAACAAAGTGTGCAAACTCCAGTGATCCATTTATGGACTGGTGCAAGCCTCTCGGAGTTGGAATATATGCTTTGATAGTGTGATCAAAGCATATGGTTTTGTACAGACTTTTGGAGAAGCATGTATTTACAGGAAAGTGAGTGGGAGCTCCCTAACATTTCTGATATTATATGTAGATGACATATTGCTGATCGAAAATGATACTGAATTTCTGAATAAGAATTTTTCAATGAAAGACCTCGGTGAAGCTACTTATATATTGGGCATCAAGATCTATAGAGATAGAACAAGACGTTTGATTGGACTTTCACAAAGCACATACCTTGATAAGTTTTGAAGAAGTTCAAAATGGATCAGCCAAAGAAAGGGTTCTTGCGTGTATTACAAGGTGTGAAGTTGAGTCAGACTCAATGCCCGACCACTGTAGAAGATATAGAGAAAATGAAAGGTGTTCCCTATGCTTCAGCCATAGGCTCTATCATGTATGCAATTCTGTGTACCAGACCTGATGTGTGCCTTGCTATAAGTTTAGTAGGGAGGTAGCAAAGTAATCCAGGAGTAGATCACTGGACAGCGGTCAAGAACATCCTGAAATACCTGAAAAGGACTAAGGATGTGTTTATCGTATATGGAGGTGACAAAGAGCTCGTCGTAAATGGTTACATCGATGCAAGCTTTGACACTGATCCGGATGACTCTAAGTCACAAACCGGATCCGTGTTTTTATTGAATGGTGGAGCTGTCAGTTGGTGCGGTTCCAAACAGAGTGTCGTGGCAGCATCTATGTGTGAAGCGGAATACATAGCTGCTTCAGAAGCAGCAAATGAAGGAGTCTGGATGAAGGAGTTCATATCCGATCTAGGTATCATACCTAGTGCATTGGGTCCAATGAAAATCTTTTGTGACAATACAGGAGCAATTGCCTTGGCAAAGGAATCCAGATTTCACAAGAGAACCAAGAACATCAAGAGAAGCTTCAATTCCATCTGCGATCAAGTCAAGGAGGGAGACATAGAGATTTGCAAGAAACATACAGATATGAATGTTGCAGACCCGTTAACTAAGCCTCTCTCACGAGCAAAACATGATCAGCACCAAGACTCTATGGGTGTTAGAATCATTACAATGTAATCTAGATTATTGACACTAGTGCAAGTGGGAGACTAAAGGAAATATGCCCTAGAGGCAATAATAAAGTTGTTATTTATATTTCCTTATATCATAATAAATGTTTATTATTCATGCTAGAATTGTATTAACCGGAAACTTAGTACATGTGTGAATACATAGACGAACAGAGTGTCACTAGTTTGCCTCTACTTGACTAGCTCGTTGAATTAATGATGGTTATGTTTCCTAACCATAAACATGAGTTATCATTTGATTAACGGGATCACATGATTAGAGAATGATGTGATTGACTTGACCCATCCGTTGGCTTTGCACGATGATCGTTTAGTTTGTTGCTATTGCTTTCTCCATAACTATACATGTTCCTATGACTATGAGATCATGCAACTCCCGAATACTGGAGGAACACTTTGTGTGCTACCAAACGTCACAATGTAACTGGGTGATTATAAAGGTGCTCTACAAGTGTCTCCGATGGTGTTTGTTAAGTTGGCATGGATCAAGATTGGGATTTGTCACTCCGATTGTCGGAGAGGTATCTCTGGGCCCTCTCGGTAATATACATCACTATAAGCCTGCAAGAAATGTAGCTAATGAGTTAGTTACAAGATGTAGCATTACGGAACGAGTAAAGAGACTTGCCGGTAATGAGATTGAAATAGGTATTAAGATACCGACGATTGAATCTCGGGCAAGTAACATACCAATGACAAAGGGAACAACGTATATCATTATGCAGTTTGACCGACAAAAGATCTTCGTAGAATATGTAGGAACCAATATGAGCATCCAGATTCCGCTATTGGTTATTGACTGGAGACATGTCTCGGTCATGTCTACATAGTTGTCGAACCTGTAGGGTCCGCATACTTAACGTTCGGTGACGATCCGTTTTATGAGTTTATGTGTTTTGGTGTACCGAACGTAATTTGGAGTCCAGGATTTGATCATGGACATGACGAGGAGTCTTGAAATGGTCGAGACATAAAGATCGATATATTAGACGACTATGCTTGGACATCGGAAGGGTTCCGAGTGAAGTTCGGGAATATACCGGAGTACCGGGGGGTTACCGGAACCCGCCGGGGAGTTTAATGTGCCTTATGGGCCTTAGTGGAAAGGGAGGAGGGACTACAAGTGCAGGCCGCGCGCCCCTCTCCATCTGGTCCGAATTGGACTAGGAAGGGGGCCTCCCCCCTTTCCTTCTCCCTCTTTCCTCCTTCCCTCTCCTACTCCTACTACATGGAAAGGGGGGAATCCTACTCCCGGTGGGAGTAGGACTCCCATAGGGTGCGCCATAGGAGGGCCTGCCCTCCCCCTCCTCCACTCCTTTATATACGGGGGAGGGGGCACCCCATAGACACACAAGTTGATCATTGATCTTTAGTCGTGTGCAATGCCCCCTCAACCATAATCCACCTCGGTAATATGGTAGCGGTGCTTAGGCGAAGCCCTGTTTCGGTAGCAACATCATCACCGTCATCACACCATCGTGCTGACGAAGCTATCCCTCGAAGTTCTACTGGATCTTGAGTTCACGGGATGTCACCGAGCCAAACGTGTGCAGATCGCGGCGGTGCCGTATCTTCAGTGCTAGATCGGTCGATCGTGAAGATGTACAACTACATCAACCACGTTATCATAACGCTTTCGCTTACTGTGTATGATGGTACGTAGACGATACTCTCCCCTCTTATTGCTATGCATGACCATGATCTTGCATGTGCGTAGGAATTTTTTTGAAATTACTACGTTCCTCAACATTGGGCGCCATGGATGATGGAGCCGTCGATGAAGAAAATGATGTTGAATATGACACGCTACGTAGGCTTCTTGGGTTCGCGCAAGCGCTACCTCCTACCTGGCACGCCAAAGATCTCATGGGAAACTACGGCCACCTATGGGGCCATGAGCCCCTTGTGGTTCGGCAGGAGGGATGAGCACATTGCACAAAGAGCGGAGAATGTCACGCAGCACGACAGAGATCATGCGGGCAATTTTACCCAGGTTCGGGCTATCGCTGTCGGATTCAGGGTTCTGCAGACCCTTGAGAGGTTCGAACTCTGGGGTGCACGCAAAGAACTCATCCTCCCCAGCCTGCCTGCTCACTAATCCCACGGCCTAGCTCGATGAACTGGATGAACAAAAGACTCAGTTGTTTTCCTAGGTTCGGGCCACCTTGGAGTGTAAAACCCTACTCCTGCTTTGTGGTGGATTGGCCTCGAAGGGCTAAGGATGAACTAGTATAGTTGAGAACAGCCTCAGGAGGAGAGGTGTTCTTGTGCTCGTTGAGCTGGAGCGGGGCCATCGCCCTGGGGTCTCCGGCCACTGTTGTGGCCTGATTCACCTGCGGTCTCTAGTTAGCGTAAGCATGCTCTTGAGATATCAGCTGTACCCAATGGCTGCTATTATTGAAGGGGTCGGTGAAGCTTCCGGGTGGCTTGTGGAAAAACTCGGCATCCCACGTCCCCGCTACCAAGCCTGGCTCAGGGAACATGCTGGGGCCTTCTTCTGCCGGGTGCATCAGGTCCATCATGGTCGGCATGTAGCGTCCAGAGTTGCCGCACCAGGGCCATCGCCTTGGTGACCTGCGTCATGAGCCATTAGGCCCCGTGCCAGGCCCTAACGACCGCGAGGCAGCGTCCCGGTGCGGCCCCAGGGAGGACAGCCCGATCTTGCCTCGCCTGGGAGTGGCACAATCATGGTAGGATGGGCAGCACTGAGGGCCCCATTGACGACGTCGAATCCCCCGGGCACTCGGGTTTGCGCGGGCGAGGCGGGACCTACCGCACGCCCCCGCCACAACCTGCGGCATAGGCAGGGTGCATAAAGGCGCCGCGCCTCTGTAGGCGGCATCCAGTAGCTCGGCGACCCTCTCCAGTAGGGCGTCGCGGCCGCCCTCCGCCAATCTGCAATGTAGCAGCGCTCGCGCCACCATGAGTGCAGCTCGCATGTTGCCTGCTCCCGGCGAGTGTGTGGCGCCATTGCTGCGGCATAGCTCAAAGATCGTGTGGTGGCGCGCGTGCATCGCGGCGCAAGGCCGGGCGGCGCCGGCCCATGTCTTCCACGTCCGACAGCGTTGGGCAGCGTGCGCGCTGCCTGGAGTGTGGAGTGGAGGTCTTCTTGGGCGGACGACGCTACTTGGGTAGGCGAAGCAGCCCAGTGCTCGGTATGAGCCCTCGAATTGCCGGCCATGGGGACGATAGGACGGCAGCAGATCGGCTGTGAGAGGAGAGGCTTCGATGCACCCCTACCTGGCGCGCCAAATGTCGAATTCAGGGTTCTGTAGACCCTTAAGAGGTTCGAACTCTGGGGTGTGTGCAAAGAACTCGTCCTCCACAACCTGCCTGCTCACTAATCCCACGGCCTAGCTTGATGAACAAGATGAACAAAAGACACAGCAGTTTACCCAGGTTTGGGCCACCTTGGGGTGTAAAACCCTACTCCTGCTTTGTGGTCGATTGGCCTCGAAGGGCTATGGATGAACTAGTACATTAGAGAACAGCCTTAGGAGGAGAGGTGTTCTTGTGCTCGATGAGCTGGTGGGTGAGAGGATGATCTGAATGCCCCCCCTTCTATGAAGATGGCCAAGTCCTATTTATAGTGGCCTTGGTACTCTTCCCAAATGTAAGGCGAGAAGGGATCCCACAACATCCAAATTTGAAGGGAGACAACTAGTACATGCTATCTTGACAAAAGTAGTCTTCGCCTGCCAAAAGCTCCTTGTCATGACTCCATGGTGGGCTCGACGATGACCTCCGCTCTGCCATCCTGGCGGTCTTGGTCTTGTTGCACCAAAATGGAAACCTTTGCTTGATTCCTCAGGACTCCGTGCCTGTGCTTGCCTCCTTAGCACCAAAGGGAAACTGGTACACTGCGCCCGATGGCGCCCGCCTAGCCTTGGTCTTCATGGCTCACGTCATCTGAACCTCGCGAGGAGTATCTTGCATAGATATCTCTGCTTCTCGAGAGCTAGCCTGGGGAGGCCGCCCCCAAGGAGGTCTTGGTGTCGTCCGCCTCACGAGGCTTCACTGCTGCAGGTTGCTGCTAACGCGACACTACGATCAAAGACCTTTCAACGAAACTGTGTGCGATGCCATAATTGCCAACGGTGGTGTAAAAAAACCATCAAAGAAGGTGCAAAACGTTTGCGATGGATGATGCATCAAACATGGTTCAGATTTTCATTGCGTGTGCGATACAAGGCATACAGTTCAGCTCAATTAACTGTTTGCGACGAGGAGGAACAAAAGAAATGGGCAGCCAGATGAAGTTGTGTGCGATATACAACATACGGTTCACTCGGATGAACTGTTTGTGATTAGGAAACACAAAAGAAACGGGCAGCCAGATGAAGGTGTGTGTGCGATATATGGCATGCGGTTCACCTGGATGAACTGTCTGCGTTTAGGCAAGAGAACAGAAACGGTTCAATATAAAATGATGTGTGTGATACGCGGCAAACAGGTCTGTAATAAAAAATGTGTATGTATACCGATAATAACAGAAACGGTTCCCTAGTGTGGTTCATGTTCATCTAGTCATCATCTCCTTCTTGTGCTAGCTCGATGTTCCTTCTATACTAAGTTTCCATTAATTGATGGCGTTTTATGAACACGCCACCGTTTCCTGCCATTTCCTCACCTGTTTCCCGCCACCCAGCGATATTGCGGATAGGCAGCGTGCGATGCACAGAGGCGACAAGCACAGCCTATAGCACATCCACCTTTACCAAGCATGCCAACCCAACAGAGCGCCGCCTCTGCCATCAACCTCGTCGACGAGGAAAATGAGCAGGCCCCACGGCCCGTCAAAGCCGAGGCGCTCCTCGGCAATGCGATGGACGACGCTGTGATGCGCGTCATCGCCAGGGTTGAGCAGACCTTTGGCGCATGGGGCTTGAGCACCGCGGATCAAGATAGGCATGTCAGCGCCGATAGGCTGCAGCTCACCGCACAACATGATCGATGGCGCGCTGCAGAGCAAGCTAGGCGCGTCCGCGCCGATAGGCTGCGGCTCGCCGGACGGCAAGACTGTTGGAGCGCCGCAGAGCGAGAGGCGCGGCGCGCCGCACAGCAAGAGCGGATCCGTCAGTGCTTGACTGCTGTCGACACGGCGTCGCAGCTAGGTACACATCCGGTCAGTACCCCCATTCCTCGCCAGGTGTGGGTAGAGGCCCTTTTCTCCGTACTTGCACCAGAGGCCGGCCGCGCCGTACTTGCACCGGAAGCCCGCCGCACCGTGTCATGGTAACGATTCCGACAATAAGAAAGGGGTAGGATAAAGGAGCATGATCTATCGAGATGCATGTGGGTGACACGGTGGTTTTAGCGAGTTCGGGCCTCTCATGGTGGAGATAACAACCCTACGTCTCATGCTCCGGAGAGGCTTTGTTTTATCTTAGTATGTATCGAGAGATTACAATCAGAGGAGAACGGATCCCCGTAGTCCTGAGACTAATGGTCAGAAAGCGAGAGAGGTTGAGGAAAAGAGCTTCGTTAGTCTAGTGGTGGGGGTGGTTTATATAGAGTGCGCCACCCCCTCACCTCCTATGTTACAAAGTGGGGCATGAATGCCATAATGCCAGCCCACTACCAAGCCCTCACTATGAGAATGATACCTACTGCTTTGCTGCCTGCTGGTCTTCGTATATCCGAGTGAGTCGTACGGTCGAGTGGTGAACTGTCATCCGAGTGGATGGTATGCTGCTTGGTCGAGTGGATAGTATGCTGCTTGTCCGGGTGAATAATATGTATGTATGAAATTTATCTGGACCCACATGTTGTGTGGACCCCATGCTTCATGATATTTCGACCCTTTGTGGGCCTACCCATTATGTGTATACCCAACATTAGCCCCCGAATCTATTGCGATTTTGCATAACGAGTTTGTGAAAGACACAATTTGGTATGAGTGATTACAGAAATACTCAGCAAATGTCGTCGTGCTTTCAGACAACCAAGGATTGAACAAAATCTCAATGGGTTCCAGCACTGCGCTTCCCGACTGATCGGAGTAAGTGCCCGCATGGAGTAATTTGGTGACATTGGTTCATCTCTCGAAAGAGGTTAACTCGTAATCAAAGTATGGGTGTGTTATTAGATCTGGGCAACTGAATTGAATTACAATCAAATTGCTTTAAGTCGGTTACCAATCTCCATAATGGGAGATTACACAATTCAAACAATTAGGAATTCGTCTGAAAGTAAAATAAACAAAGAAAAATCTTCGAATTCAAGAACGATTACTGATTACTAAACTTTGATTTTGTCTTTTTGTTATAAAAATCTAATAATTCTTTATTAAACTTTAAAATTAAACTATAAAGAAAAACGAAAAACTACTGCTTATTGGAAATTATTTCTTATTTTAAATCAGACTAGATTTTCCGATTATCGCATGGACTGCTGTCTCGGAGAGATGTCGTTCTTATCCCGGAGGAACGTCAATACGAGTCGGTCTGCGATCCAAACTTGTGAGTTTCACGCTTTGAGTCCTAGAAGAAGGCTCAAAACAGGTCCACGGAGGAGCGTTAAACTCACCTTAGAGCAAAAAAATTTGTAGCCGACAGGAGCCTTAGAACTTGTTTGTTTGTTGTTTGTCACTCGGACTGGTTAGGCCATATCGAGTGGAAATTACGCCAGTGGGGGCACGCTGAGTGCACCCACTAGGTGTAGTCCCCGAGACCACTGTCGATTGCGGGTAGTCGGTGGGGGTCTGAGAGAGAAAATCTTCTTAGCTGGTACCGATTGGACTTGTTCTTCTCTGACTCAGAGGTCGAGTGATCTGGAGCTAGTCTTGCATCGAGCAAAATATTTCTTTCTGTGTTCTCTTCCAGTGGGGGCACGCTGAGTGCACCCACTGGCTGTAGTCCCCGAGCCTATATCAGACTAGATGAGTCTAGCAGAGGGTTTAAGTCTCCTGGTAAACCTCCATGCTGTCGGCATAGTAAATATCTTTGTCTGAAATTGAGTCAATCGGATGGATCTTTAAGCGCTTGGCTATGTAAATAAATTCAATCTGGAACTGGATCAATCAAGTGATCTTTGTGCACTCGGCACAATGAATGAATTCGGCCTTGAAAGAGTCGACTGTAGAAAAAAGCTCGACACTCCAGGGAGTAATCGTTCTAGTTGTAGTTCTTACATTGACCATTAGCTTTTGCAGGAAAGGGGTATTTGTAAGAGTACACATGCTTCCCGACTGATCGGGGTATGTTAACTGCAAGGAAAAACATGGTGGCACTCGTATGTCTCCCGGGGAGATAGACTAGTGGTCCTATGTGGACGTGCCATGAAACCCGAGTGGTGAGGCTAGTGTGTTGGCTGACTCTCCGGAGAGAGGCCACTCATTATCCCGGGGGAACACCAGCACATGCCATCTCTGAGTCCAAGTTTGTGAAACTGATGCCTTGGAGCCTAGGATAAGAGCCAAGTGTATCCGTAGAGGAGAGTCGTTTTCACCCTTTTGCAATCGTGAAGATGACTTCAAGAAATGACTTGCGCAATCGTCCGAGTGGATAGCACTACCCTTATAGATTTTCGGCGGAACGAGCATGTATGGTCAGAAAGATATTCCTGATGTGATCAATGGGCTGATCGAATGGGCGTAACACTTGAAGGCGGCATAGCCAACGACTGTGCGTAGCCCCCGAGTGATGCTCAAAAAAGATGTAGGCTTGCTACAAAGTGTGATATGAGGTTTGATCATATGAGTAACTTAGTCGTTCCCGTGCTGCGGGTATAGAGGTAAAGACATGTCCAATTGATGGTGACGCGCGAGGCAGCCGAGGGGCGATGATGTGTACAACCGAGTGACAACGCGTAGGGCAGCTGAGTGGTGAAGACGTGCACATCCGAGTGACGACACGCGGGGCGGCCGAGTGGTGAGGATGTGCACAACCAAGTAGCGACCTCGCAGAGCGGCCGAGTGACGACGCGCGGCGTGGCCAAGTGACGACGCGCGGGGCGGCCGAGTGGCGAAGATGTGCACAAACCTCGAGTGGCGACGCGCGAGGCGGCCGAGTGAGGATGCGCGAGGTGGCCGAGTGACGACGCGCGGCGTGGCCAGTGACGACGCGCGGGTGGCGTCGAGTGGTGCAAAGATGTGCACAACCGAGTGGCGACGCGCGGGCAGCGGCCGAGTGAGGAGGTGCGAGGTGGCCGAGTGACACGCGCCGCGTGGCCAGAGTGACGACGCGTGGGGCGGCCGAGTGGTGAAGACGTGCACAACCGAGTGGCGACGCGTGGGGCGGCCGAGTGAGGATGCGCGAGGTGGACAAGTGAGGATGCGCGGTGTGGACAAGTGACGATGCACGGGGTGGACGAGTGAGGATGCGCGAGGTGGCCAAGTGACGACGCGCGGTGTGGACAAGTGATGACGCACGGGGCGGCCGAGTGGCGAAGATGTGCACAACCGAGTGGTGAGGGGCGGCCGAGTGACGACGTGCGGCGTGGCCAAGTGACGGTGCGCAGGGTAGTCGAGTGGTGAAGACCTGCACAACCGAGTGGCGCGGTGCGGAACAGCCGAGAGATGACGCGGGGCGGCTAAGGCGAAGGCGTGTGCCACCGAAAGGTGAAAATGGTCCTTGGAGGAGTTAGTTGGATGCTTTCGAAGCAGATGTATAGTGTGGTTGCGATGCAGCAAGACCGACGTGACAACTGAGTCTGAGTAGGAATGAAGATGGCGCGCATAGCGTCTGGGTGATTATAAAAATTATCAAGGTGGCGGATCGAATTCACTTGTTGAAGTGAAGGATCTGACTGGTGATGAAGTACTCGACCACACAGGAGAGTGTCTTTCCAAATGAGATGCAATCCCCGAGTGCGGCGTAGCCCCCGAGCATACTATAGGCTTCGACAACGGACATGTTGGAATACGAGAAATATAGTTTCGAATGGATGATTTCCAATTCATCGAGCCGGACTCGGGTAAAGATGAGGAGAAGCTTCCGAGTGATGCTCGAAAGAGACAAACTTGCAAAAGAGTGAAGTGTGAAGTTTAATTATAAAAGAGATTTATCTGTCTCATGCCAAACGAGACGACGAGGTCTATGTCATTGATACGATGAAGAGGATTCCACAGAGGGGTTGGCCGGATGTGTTTGAAGTCAACAAAGCGACAAGGCCGGTGTTGTGGTGCGCTAGGACCGGTACGGTGACCGAGTCCGAGCAGCGATGAAGTTGGCGCATAGGGTCATCGAGTGATTGCGTAACTTGTGTAAAAAATGGCACAAGCCAATGAAATAATTTCTCGAGGAAATTTGATGTGTGCTAAAATGATTTGTGTGAATAACACCCATAGACACCCGCTGGGAGTGCAAGGGGCTTGCTAGTTAACCAGCAAGAGTCTGAAAGAGCGAAGGATCCATTCGAACTTGTTGAAGCGATGGATCCGACTGAACTCATTGGAATATTGTCTCAAATAAAGCGAAAGCGTAGTGTTTTGACTGAGTTGTAGCCCTGGAGGACCGATGCAAACTCGAATTGAAGAATGACACATGGTGTTTGTGAATGATATATGCGAAAAAATTGAAGTTGGACTCGGGAGTCACATAACCAATACTAAGCAAGTATGTGAAAATAAACAACCGACGTAGAGGTACACTCGGTGGCGTGTCCTCCGAGTGAACGTGATGTGTGAATTATGGGATACTCGGGAAGGAGGAAATAACAGAATGTAAAATGACTTAGCTGTCTGAAGGCGCGCGAGTGGCCGAGTGGTGATGAGGTGACCAACCGAGTGGCGACGCGCGGGGCGGCTGAGTGGTGATGAGGTGACCAACCGAATGGCGACGCGCGAGGCGGCCCAGTGGAGATGAGGTGACCAACCGATGGCGACGCACAGTGCGGCCGAGTGGTGATGAGGTGACCAACCGAGTGGCGACGCGCGGGGCGGCTGAGTGGTGATGAGGTGACCACCCGAGTGGCGACGCGCGAGGCGGCCCAGTGGAGATGAGGTGACCAACCGATGGCGACGCACAGTGCGGCCGAGTGGTGATGAGGTGACCAACCGAGTGGCGACGCGCGGGGCGGCTGAGTGGTGATGAGGTGACCACCCGAGTGGCGACGCGCGAGGCGGCCCAGTGGAGATGAGGTGACCAACCGATGGCGACGCACAGTGCGGCCGAGTGGTGATGAGGTGACCAACCGAGTGGCGACGCGCGGGGCGGCTGAGTGGTGATGAGGTGACCACCCGAGTGGCGACGCGCGAGGCGGCCCAGTGGAGATGAGGTGACCAACCGATGGCGACGCACAGTGCGGCCGAGTGGTGATGAGGTGACCAACCGAGTGGCGACGCACGTGGCGGCCGAGTGGTCATGACGTGACCAACCGAGGTGTGGCGGCCGAGTGGTGATGAGATGACCAACCGAGTGACGACGCGCGTGGCGGCCGAGTGTTGATGAGGGGACCAACCGTTGGTGACGCGCGGAGCGGCTGAGTGGTGATGAGGTGACCAACCGATGGCGACGCACGGGACGGTCTAGTGGTGATGAGGTGACCAACCGATGGCGACGCACGGGGCGGCCGGGCGATGTAGACGCGTGCCGTGGAGTGACGACGCATGGGTCGTCCGGGCGATGTAGACGCGTGTCGCGAAGTGACGATGCACGGGGCGTCCGAGTGAAGTAGACGAGTCCCACGGACTGACCAGGCGCGGAGCATCCTAGTGCAGTAGACGCGTCCCGCGGAGTCGTGCCCAACGGAGCGGCGACGCGCAGGGCGGCCGTTAGACAGGTTGATGAAGTCGCGAACATCCGAGTGGCAATGATGCGCGGGTGCTTGAGTGCCAGCAGACTGCCCGAGTGGACCGTTGTTCCAGTGAGCTTTAGTCTCAGTCCGAGTAAAACCGCCGTGTACTAGAACTGGCGTGTGTAGTACTGTCGAGCAGCTGAAGCCACAAGGAGTCGCTACTGCGTGCCCATTCAATCGATGCCGGAAGGAGGTGATCCCTTGGGCCGTCGTCGAGTCGCAGGTGCCCGCGCGATGTGCCAGCTAATCGATGCCGGAGGGAGGGACCACCGAGTGCCTGAAGTTGTCCGGGAGTGCAATTCATCTGAGTGGATTCTCCCGAGTAACTGGGTCGTTCTCCCGAGTCTATCTCTGTTTAGTCCCGATGATGGAGGGAGGAGTCGCTTGACGCCGGAAGGAAGAGCTACTCGGCACCAAAGGGAGGAGGCGATCGGGGCTGGGTAAGGAGCTGCTCGGCGTTAGCTGTGTGATATTGGCTTCCATTAGAAAGATTCATCGTATGACCCTGCGAGTTTGCAAATAGAGCCACGGTTAAAATGTTGTGTGGTTATACCTGCATGCATACATGCACCCATTCATTGGTGTAGAAATAGCGGAAGTAGAGCGCTCTTTGGCCGCCGTAATCAGGTAACCGAGGCTGGAAATCCCCACTAACTGGCCGCTTAATGAGGCGGTCAATTAACTCCTCGGAAGGGTTATGAGGTCCACGTCCTGAACCTGTACGCGCATGCAGGAGGCTTTAATTAGTGGCAGTTAAGCAAGAGTTATGGCCGTTCATGCATGTAAGGAAGTTTCCCTTTCCCATGGCCATTTATCCCCTGCGTGCAGAAAATAAATGGAAAGGAATTAAGGTTAGAAGGAAAGTGAAAGATGGGGCGCAGAACTCCCTGATCGGCCACGGCAGCGGCGGTTTTTGGCATGGATCCATCGCGAGAGGCGGCCACGATGAATCCGAGTGCGGGGCGGCGTCTTCATGCAAGGCCGCACGCGGGCGGAGCTGATCGGAGACGTGGACAGCCCTGGCGTTGGTGTCGCGTCCCACCCGTGCATCCAGCGCGGAGGCTGCTGTGCGGCGGTTCACGTGGGACGCCCCTGCAACGTGTCGTGTCAGGGTATCACGGAGAGGCGGCTTCAGCACCAGGCCTGCGCGCTCATCATAGTGACCACAGCCGAGCGACCGTGCTGCCAGATGGACTGTCGAGCGCCTACGATCGTTGCAGCCGGCTGGCGAGCGGGTTGAAATCAATTGAGAAGAGGAAGCAGGAGGTGCAGTCCGGCGCGCTGGCGGCCGTGCGCGAGGACGGATGGCCATGACTCTTGGCGCACCGTGTTGATGCCCTTTTCCCTTCCTCGTCTCTTCTCTAATTTATTCATGCATGGGTGTGTCTGATCCAGGAGGAAAAGTCAAACTCACGGTGGGCGCCAACTGTCGTGGTAGACAATGTATTGTAAAGAGACTAGATCGAATGGATACTTCCCTGGTCCTTTTGTTTGTACGAATGGTGCGATGACTAGAGCTCTAGCGGCCAATTTCTCTGGCGATAGTAGTTGATTTGCTGTTGAAGATTGGAGAAAAAACCATTTGCATCATGGCTCGATAGACGCCATGCCCCACGGTGGGCGCCAACTGTCGTGGTAACGATTCCGACAATAAGAAAGGGGTGGGATAAAGGAGCATGATCTATCGAGATGCATATGGGTGACACGGTGGTTTTAGCGTGTTCGGGCCTCTCACGGTGGAGATAACAACCCTACGTCTCGTGCTCCGGAGAAGCTTTGTTTTATCTTAGTATGTATCGAGAGATTACAGTCAGAGGAGAACAGATCCCCGTAGTCCTGAGACTAATGGTCAGAAAGTGAGAGAGGTGGAGGAAAAGAGCCCCCTTAGTCTAGTGGTGGGGGGTGGTTTATATAGAGTGCGCCACCCCCTCACCTCCTATGTTACAAAGTGGGGCATGAATGCCATAATGGCTGCCCACTACCAAGCCCTCACTATGAGAATGATACTGACTGCTTTGCTGCCTGCTGGCCTTCGTATATCCGAGTGAGTCGTACGGTCGAGTGGTGAACTGTTATCCGAGTGGATGGTATGCTGCTTGGTTGAGTGGATAGTATGCTGCTTGTCCGAGTGAATAATATGTCTGTATGAAATTTATCTGGACCCACATGTTGTGTGGACCCCATGCTTCATGATATTTTGACCCTTCGTGGGCCTACCTGTTATGTGTATCCCCAACACGCCGTTCACATGGGTGTCGCCGTTTGCCTTGTCTGCGGCCCGCTGGATGCCAACGCGTTGGTCCATAGGCTCGAACGCCTCCTTGGCCCAGGTGTCCACCTAGGTGCAGTAGAGGAACATGGCCATCAGATCCTTGAGCTGCTGATCTCCGATGAAGTAGCCGACATGGAGCTTGAGATCATGCTCAAGATGTACCGCGAGCTTGTCGACCGCTTGGACGAACGCCTGCAGGAGTTCAGGCAGAGCCAAGATCTACCGTAGGCAAGGGCTGCTGGTCATGGTCTCATGGTCGCGTTTTATTTGGAAAAGTAGTTTCGACGTGGATAGCTATGTATTCATAGCAATCATAGTATTGCTCTGTTTCAATGTGTGTACTATGCTTTCCATTCTTATATGTTCTATTTCAATTCGTGTATATATGCTTTCCATTCTGTATATGCGGAACCACGAGCCTTCTAGTGTGTTGCTCCGGTTTGTGAGCGGTGTGTGTCCAAACTTTCATCAAACATGAACATTTCTTTACCACATCATCTTGGTGGCATCACATTAAATCAACCAAGGTTTCATGTTTTTCTGATCATTTTTTATTTTTTGGAATTAAAATGCCATGTCACTCCATGCTTAACTGTGTCATAGCCGTTAGACCAATATGTTTGGAAATTCCATCCAATTTACTGCACATGGAATGAAATCGCACACAAGTACACAAAATATGAGTTGTCAAACTGTTATGGTCAGCAGTTGCCTGTACATGTAGTTGAAATTTCATTTACGGTCATTAAATGGCTAGAAAATCACTTAAATGTCTTAAAAGGTCAAATGACCCTTGTAATTTTCCAAATTTTGACATGACAGTTGTATTAGTACTACAAAATTTCTCGTACATTTAAAACACCATCCGTTGCCACTGTACTCCAAATTCGTCTTTCATAGCTAATAAAAAATATCTACAACATCACACACAATTGTTTTCTAGGAACCGTTTGCGATGAAAATATCTTGGTCTGTTTAAATCTCCCTCCTTAAGCTTCGTCAGCTCGTCTGCTCCGAGCCCCATTCCCGCACCCCCTTCTTGCAAAGATGACGCCCTGGAAACGCTTCGTGAAGGCCCGTACGATGGCCGCGTCCCCCCAGTGCCACCCCCTGCGCCGAGAGCGCGACCACCTACGCCGAGAGTGCCGCCGCATCCGCATTGAGCATGACCGCTTCCGCCGAGAGGGCGTCTGTGGTAGCCAACAAGGCAGTTGCAGCAGCCGAGATGGCTGCAGTAGCTGCTGCGACGGCGGCTGCAAACGCCGAGAGCGCTCGAGTTGCCGTCCAGGCCACCGACATCGCCCTAGCCCGGGTCGAGGCCATCCATGCCAAGATCGAGGATGGACACGCCAAGATATTCCAGGCAACCTCAAACTCCAGCATGCAACCCATGTCTGAAAAGGCGGCGGTGGTCATCGAGCACCTGCTTCCTCATGTGGTCACCGAGTGGGAGCTGGAGATGCAGGAGGCGGCGGAGATCGCGGAGCGCCGGGAGGAGGAGTTGCGCGTTGCAGAGGTCGAGGTAGAGAAGAGTCTGTCCGTCGAGGAATCATCGATGGAGTACCAACGCGAGCTCTCACGCAACCACTAATACGAGTTCTACAACCTTGAGGGCTGCGCCGAGGACGAAGATGAGGACGAGGACGTAGTCGACTTCAGCAGGTGGGACGCGGAGTCCACCAACGGCGGCATGTCGCCAGGACAAGTCATCGACGTCTCATCTCACAACCGTGATGCATAGGCCGGGTTGTCTTTTCTTTATTTTGGTTCCATAGTCGATTGTGTTCTGAATGATGTATGATATATTTATGTATTGTGTGAAGTGGTGATTGTAAGCCAAGTCTTTATCCCTTTCTTATTCAGTACATGGGATGTGTAAAGATTACCCCTCTTGCGACATGCCTACTATGCGGTTATGCCTCTAAGTCGTGCTCCGACACGTGGGAGATATAGCCGCTTCGTGGGTGTTACACGCAATAACCGATTTGTTAAAATTATACGTACTTAGGATTTCTTTTTAATGCTGATCTTTTGTTAGAGCAATGTTTAGGTCAATTGGCTCTGTTTAATTACTAAAATTGCTCGATTCAGTAAGTGTGGTCTGTCTGCTGTACGCTCTTTTGTGTGCCCAAATTAGCAAGCGATGTTAAATTATGCAATGACTTACCCGAGGAAATTTCCACCAGAATTTGAATTATCAAACTCACCCAATGCGCGTAAAGCAGAAGAATCATTTGCGATGCACACAATCGTTCAAAGTGAAAGGTCCGGTGTCACCGCGTGCGAAGTTTCCCTCCACATTTCCAAGATTTTGCCCTACCGCCAAAAATATCTACCCCCACCCCATTTTCTCCTGACCACAAGTCACATTTCCCCTGTTTCCTCCTTCCTTCCTTCCTTGCTAAGCTATAACCGCTTCCTCACTCTCACCGTCTCGCATCCTACCGCCGGGGTCGCCATGGTCTTCTTCAAAGACCTCTCCAGCGGTTCCTCCTCCGGCGACAACTCCATCACCACCCGGGTATGCCTCTCTTCTCCCTCTCGGGCTATGACTTGGAATTAATGATTTTTCCCGGCGGTCGATTTGAGTCATTTCTTCCTCTTGTAGCTTCATAGGACCATCAGTGGCAACGAATGGAGCGGGGTGGCTAAAGATCTATCTGCTCGTTGTCACCATCAATCTCCATGCATGAAGCTAGTTGCGTTTGATTTTGTGGACAGTGGGAGGAAGTTTCTGGCATGTGCAAAGAAGGTTAGACCCTCTTTCATTGTTACAAATCATTTGTTAGATGTGATTCAGACACTGTCAAGGTACCAACCCATTCATACCACACCTTCAACCAAACCCATCCTAAGACAGTGTCATAGTTTGTACCTAGTATCTTAAATTGTTTCCATCTCATCAGCGGTGCCATTAGAAAGTTATTTGGCACCTCTTCAGCAGTTTGTGCAGCCAACTTTGGTCCACACATCCGAGCAGCCAAGCAGTAAAATACTAAATCTTTATGGCACGAAGGAACTAGGCATCAGAGCAACTACGTGCTCCGGAGTCCGGGTCCCTATTTTTTTCCGCTGCATTGGCTCGCAAGTGCAGGGCACCTATAACATCCCAATTTTCAATTTGGATGTTATACATAGGTCATCACATGCAAATCATATTTTAATTGCATTTTGTTCGTGATCCTAGAAATCTTATGCAACTCAAGGACCCAAGGAGAGAGTTGGGGATTTCATTTATTTTCATATTTGACTTTTTCTCAAATTTGAAAAGAGGGATCAATTTGATTTCAATAAAAATAAAAGAGGGAACATAATATGACTTCTTCAAAAGAGAGGACTATTGGAGGAATTTTTTTAAAATCAAATATATATTTTATTTGGATTTTATTTTGAGATTTTATTTGAATCAGAAAAATATGCATTTTTGAAAATTGCATTTTTAAGCCAGAAAAATGTTCACTTTCTTCTAAATATTTTATTTAGAAGATGAAAATTGTTTTTGGCATTATTAGATTTTTTTTATTTTATTAGTATTTTTTTCTTCAGCAGAATTTATTAAAAAAAAGGTTTCCTCCCAACTTGGCCAAAGGCCAGTCGAGCCGGGCCGCGGCCAAGTCCGCGTGCCGCCTTCCTCCCGTCGCTGCTGAGCGCCGCACGGAAGCCTAGGGGGAGTCCGAACCGGACTCCGCCCCCGTGCCGACCCCTCGCCCAAGCCGCTGCCCCGGCCTCTTTAAATAGGCCGAGGCCACCGCTACCTTTCCCCACCCCGAGCCATGCCACCACCAGTGCCTAGCTGCGCCGCCGCCACTGCCGTTGCTCGCTGCCTGCCGCTCGCGCTGCCGCCGGCGCCGTCGAGTGCCGCCGACGCTGGAGTCGCCCCACGCCGTCGCGCCGTTCGCCGAATCCCGTCGCCACCGACCCACCAATTTTCATCGTGAACCGGTAAAAATCGCCGCCGTTTTTTTTTTTGATTTTTCGATCTAGATCGGTTTTATTTTAGGGTTCAGGTTTTCTCGGTTTTTCTGATCGGATCAATTTAGCGAACGTTCACCCGAACGTCTCTGTTTGCGAACGTTTTTCGTTCATTTCTCTCTGTTAGCGAACGTTCGTTCGTTAGCGTTTTTCTTTTTATTTCTGCCAGGGACCTATCCGTGATTATTTTTATCACAGATTAGCCCATGTTCTTCAAACACTCGCAACTTTTTAACCGTTTGTCCAAATCCAGTGAAACCAGCGCCAAAATCTTCGTCTCGAACCCCTCTTTCCGGTTCATCAACTTGAACATGATTTTTAAAATTTAAAATTTGGTTCCAAGCAGAGTTGTTTTCGAACTTATTGTCATCGTAGTTTGAGTTTCGTAGCTCCGATTTGATTGTTTGATTGATTCTTTTTGCAAATCGAAGCTCTTCAGTTGAACTTTCATTTTGAATCTTTTTATTTGAGTTTACCCTTGCATCTATGCTTGAGTGCTTATGTATGATATTGTTTGTTTGCAATAGAGTTTCTGGAGTGTGAAGCATGCTACTACGAGACACTAGGGTTTTCAGATCGTCAGCAAGGCAAGTAACACTTTTATCATACCCTTGTATTACCCAGTTTTTATGCATTAATCTCAACCCTCAAACATTGCATGAGTAGGATCTGCTTAACATGTGGGTTTTGGGAAGTAGTTGTTGAGCTAGTACCTATTTCCCTTTTCATTCAAACCCTGGGAGTTACTTATATGTTATGCATACACTTCTATGCTATGCTCGTAGACATGGTTTGGTTCGAGTGATTCATGACAGTTGTGAGTGTTATTATGAACTAAGGGTTTAGTTTAAGGTGTATACTTTAACACACATCTGAGTGGATTGTTTGTGGGCACCTGGGGCAATCCAGTGTTGTCCAAGGAGATCCCGGGGAATCCGTGTGATCATCCTACGGTCCGCCACCCAGGCTCAAAGGCGTCATAATGTTATTCATGCCAGAAACTTCAGTGCAGCCGCAAGCCATTATGGGCTCTAGCATAGTTGAGTATGTTGCGTGACCTCTTTCAGTGGTAAACTAGCAGATGTAGGGGATGTAGGTGGTGCGGTTTACCCGTCGAAAGGGCTAATGCTTCTGAAAGACTGTGTCTCGGTCATACGTTTATCAAACCTCGTGAAGTGCGAGAAATCAACGGAGGAGATCGAGTCTTGTGGGGAAAAGTGCGCAAACCTCTGCAGAGTGTACAAACTAATCATGGTTATCCGTGTCCCCGGTTATGGACATCTTGAGAATCTGGTGCTTGAATTATTATGTTGATCTGCTCACTTTATTTAATTAACTTGATGGGTTAATGATTACTTTAATTGGGATTGAGATGGGGTTACCATTCTTACTATTTTCAAAAAACTTTGTAGTTAAATAATATATTCCTTTGTTGTAGGGAAAAACTAGCTTTCTGCAAAAATAGCCATAGAGCCTCCACCAGCCAAATATGCATATAGTTATAGCTGCTACTGGTTCATTGCTCTAGAGTGTTATTTTGCCAGCATATTCCATGTGCTGACCTATTTCGGGCTGCAACGTATTATGTTGCAGACTTTTCAAACGAAGAGTAAGGTGCGTTAGGTCGTTGTCCTGCACTTAGCTATGCCGTTGGAGTTGATGGACTTATTTTGCCTTCGAAGCCTCCCACTGTATCTTCATTAGTTTGCCTTAAGCCATATTATTGTAATAAGTACTCTCTTTGAGATATTCGATGTATTAAGTGTGTGATTGAACTCTGTTATAAATCCTTCAAGTACTGTGTGTGTCAGCATTACTGATCCAGGGATGACACTTATGCACAGAGATTTGACCGTCTGAGGTCGGATCGCTAAAAGATGGTATTAGAGCACACACTGACTGTAGGACGTGACAACTAAGATGAGGCATAGGACACTCTTCTCTACTCATTTCTGACTCTTCTACACTTTCCACTCTATAGATGGCGGACCCAAGGAACAAGTTTGCTCAACCAGATGAAGAAACCCCTTTTGGACGACACTTGAAGGAAGCCACTAGATACCTGAACATCGAAATACCAAGCTTCACGGGGACCTACACCGCTACTCTACCTGAAGAAGAGCATTGGACCATTCGAGTACATGTTCCAGGAAGGACATTCATACCAGTTACTGAGCCCATAAAGTTTTCCTTTGATGCACCAACCAGGAGTCCAGGAAAGAGCATGGCAGCTCACATCGCCATGGGATGCATCTGCGAAGTTTACCGCAAGGATCTGAAGGACACCATCTATCAGATATGTGGACGCCGAGATGAACAATGGGAGATGATCAGCACCAGGAGGGAAAAATTCATTGCAGCGTACATCTAGGAGTTGAACCAACACATTCGTTGACAGGAGAACCAGATGTGCGCCAACATGATAGACATGAAGAAGGTGATGACCAGGAACATGGATCTAGAAGAGGAACACAAGTCTACATGTGATGGATACGAAGAGGAAATTGCAGTTATACTGGAGAAGAATGAAGATCTGAAGAAAAAGCTAGGAGTGCGCCAAGAGGTGACGACCATCCCGAAGACTACATGATCATCGACGACACCAACTCCGACCCAAAAAGTGATAATGACTATGAAGACGAAGCTGGAGCAGATATCATGGAATCTTCTTCCAATCAAAATTTCTAGTCGACCACCATATTATCAATAATATTCCCCCATGTATATAGGGTAGTCCGAGTACTTTGTAATGGTAGCTAGATCGATTGTATGCCCTTGTTTGAATTGAGTGGTGTGATATGATTGTGTTTGTATCATGTGCATATGGGAAGTGATTTTCTCCTTAGACCCCACTCTATTCTAATCTCTCCCCTCTACACCTATCAGATGGCTCCGAGATGTGATCCCGGATTTGTTTTCCCACCGGAGCTCACCTAGCTGATCCAGCAGAAGAATACCTTGATGCAGCTATTAGTGCAGAACCAGGGCAACAACAACAACAACAACCCGCAACCACCACCTCCAGTTGACAACTTAGCTAGTTTTCTAAGGTTGAATCCGCCGGTGTTTTCCAGTAGCACCTAGCCGATTGTTGCTGATGACTGGCTACGCAGGATTTGAAAGGGAGCTCACCATTGCAGATTGCACAGATGCTGAGAAGGTGCGCTTTGCCACACATCAATTGGATGGACCTGCAGCCTCATGGTGGGAGAATTACACAACCACTTTTCCCATAGCCAATGTCACATGGGATCAGTTTTAGCACATCCCATGTCTCTACGGGAGCAATGAATATGAAGAAGCATGAGTTTCGCAACTTACGCCAGGGAAATCGCACTGTAGGCAGTACGTGGATGAGTTTAGCAAGTTAGCCCGCCATGCCCAGATGATGTGGCTAGAGATGCCGCGGAGCAGGAGAAGTTTATGGAAGGGCTGAATGATGAGATGAGTATGTAGTTGATGGTGGCAACATTCACTAACTACCAGGAGTTGGTACACCGGGCCCTTATGATTGAAAGCAAACAACAGCAGATAGAGAGCCGCAAATGGAAGTATGGACAGGGGAAGTACAATTCTGGAGCTCAGCCGAAGCCTCGATTTACCCCTAACTCCGGAGTTTACACCCATAACCATGGAGGCCATACCCACAATGGAGGAGGCTCACAAAACCACAGTGGGCCTAAGAATGCTAACGGGAATGGAGCAAGCAGTAACCAGAATCGTCCCAACCCAGCAACACCCGCTAAGAAGGACCTGAGCCATGTTACCTGTTACAAGTGCGGGAAGATTGGGCACTACGCCAACGATTGTTCTGATCTGAAGAATGGTAATGGAAATGGAAACTCTGGGAAGAAGCCCAATCCCTTCACCAGAGGTCAGGTGAACCACATCAACGTGGAGGAGGTTGAAGATCAGCCTGACGCAGTGATCGGTATGTTTTTGATTAAGTCATTTACCGCACTCGTTCTTTTTGATACCGGTGCATCGCATTCATACATATCAGGGGATTTGTGGACAAGTTTAAGTTACCAACCTTAGCCATTAGGTCACCCATGCTAGTAAGCTCTCCAGGAACAGAGTATATGGCCAGCCGATGGTGTGATCGGTGACCCTTAACCACTGGTAGCCATGTTTTCCCCTCAGACCTAATAATTTTGGAGTCACAAGGATTGGATATAATATTAGGCATGGATTGGTTATCAAAGTATGGAGGAAACACCGATTGTGCTAGTAAGTCAATTTTACTCACCACCCAGAGAGAAAAGGATCGAGTATGTGTCTAGACATGCGCCAAGGAGGACCCAAGTAAATTCTCTCTCGAGAGTTGTTCAGGAAGAAGTGCCTGTTGTGAAGCATTACCCAGATGTAATTCCAGAGGAACTACCAGGCATGCCGCCAGATCAAGACATAGAGTTTTTGATTGAGCTATTGCCAGGAACCGGACCAATATCAAAGAGACCGTATCGGATGCCCGCAAATGATCTGGAGGAAATTAAGAAGCATATTAAGGAGTTATTGGAGAAAGGTTACATCCGGCCAAGTTCTTCACCGTGGGGAGCCCTAGTGCTCCTAGTTGAGAAGAAGGATGGATCTTTGAGAATGGTGGTTGATTAACGGGCATTGAATGAAGTGACAATCAAGAACAAGTATCCACTACCGATGATCAATGATCTATTTGACTAGTTGTTGGGAGCTAAAGTATTCTCCAAGATCGATCTTCGATCAGGATACCACCAACTAAAGATCCGAGAACAGGATATACCTAAGACAGCTTTCACCACAAGGTATGGGCTATATGAGTACACAGTCATGTCTTTTGGATTGACTAACGCCCTGCCTGTTTCATGAGTATGATGAACAAGGTGTTCATGAAGTTTTTGGATAAGTTTGTAGTGGTGTTCATTGATGATATTTTGGTGTACTCGAAGAATGAAGAGGAACACAAGGAACACTTGTTCTTAGTTCTCGAGAAGCTCAGGGAACATCAGCTGTATGCCAAGTTCAGCAAGTGTGAGTTTTGGTTGAATGAAGTTGGATTTCTTGGACATGTTATATCAGGAGAAGGTATAGTCGTTGTTCCTACGAAGGTTTAGTCTGTCACTGAGTGGTTGGCACCCACCTCAGTTGGAGAGATCTGCAGTTTTCTGGGACTCGCAGGATATTACTGGAGGTTCATTGAGAATTTCTTCAAGATTGTGAAACCCATGAAAGAGTTGTTAAAGAAGGACACCAAGTTCAAATGGACTGAAGATTGTGAGTCCAATTTTCAAGAGTTGAAAAACCTTTGGTTACAGCCCCAGTGCTGATTCTTCCGGATATATGAAAAGATTTCCAAGTGTATTGCGATGCTTCTCGCTTAGGACTTGAAGGAGTACTGATGCAGGACAGAAGAGTTATTTCATATGCCTCACAACAGCTTCGACCTCATGATCTAAATTATGCCACCCATGATTTGGAGTTAGCAGCCGTTGTGCATGCACTTAAGACCTGGAGACATTTTCTGATTGGAAACATATGTGATGCGTACATGGATCACAAGAGTTTGAAGTCCATTTTCACGTAGAAGGATTTAAATCTCAGGCAAAGGAGATTGTTGGAGCTCATAAAGGATTATGATATGAAATTGCATTTTCATCCAGGAAAGGAAAAAATTTCGTAGCAGATGCCTTGAGCCACAAAAGTTATGCCAATACCCTTGTAAGCGGAGGATTTCCGCAGGAGTTAGTCGAGAATCTCAAGGAGTTTCGTTTGGAGATAGTTCCAAGAGGTTTTGTTTCAGCCACTGTTCAAGATATCTTTCGATATTCCAATAAATCGGCCGATTTATTGCTTACCGTTGTCTGAACGGTAAGATAAATTGGCCGATAAATCAACCCATATGGCGATAACTTGGCTGATATGCCGATAAACTGACCGATTTACCCCTTATCATGGTTCGGCCGATAAGTTCCCGATAAGCGATATCCCCAACATTGGTTTCAGCAATGGCGGTTCAGTCTACATTATTGGGAAAGATTCGAGAAGCTCAGAAGGATGATAAGGAAATCGCTGAGATAAAGGAGAAGATGAGCAAGGGAAAAGAAAAGGGTTTCTGTGAGGATGAGCAGGAGACTTTATGGTTTGAGGATCGTATATATGTGCCCAATAATGCGGAGATAAAGAAGTTAATACTTCAGGAAGCTCATGACTCGCCATACTCGATTCACCCCAGAAACACCAAGATGTATTTGGATTTGAAGGAGCGTTTCTGGTGGACAGGTATGAAGAAGGATATTGCTGAGTATGTAGCAGTATGTGATGTATGTCGGAGAGTGACGACAGAACATCAGAAGCCAGCAGGATTGCTTCAGCCTATGACGATACCCGAATGGAAGTGGGACAAGCTTGGCATGGATTTCATCACCGGATTACCCAGGACCCGATCGAGATATGATTCAAAATGGGTAGTAGTTGATCGCTTGACCAAGGTAGCTCACTTTATCCCAGTGAAAACCACCTATACAAGCGCGAAGTTGGCCAAGATATATATGACCAGGATCGTATGTCTACATGGAGTTCCGAGGACCATTGTATCAAATAGAGTAACACAGTTTACTATGAAGTTTTGGAATCAATTTCACCAGACTTTGGGTACCAAGCTATAGTTCAGTACAACCTTCCATCCGCAGACCGATGGAATGACAGAGAGAGTCAATCAGATTCTAGAGGACATGTTGAGAGCTTGTGCGCTAGATTATGGATCAAGTTGGGATGACAATTTGCCTTACGCAGAGTTCTGATACAACAACAGTTATCAGGCTAGTTTGTAAATGGCACCTTTTGAAGCCTTGTATGGAAGAAGGTGTAGGACACCGTTGATGTGGGATGAAGTTGGAGACCGTCAGTTGTTTGGACCAGATTTGATCAAAGAGTCTGAAGAGAAGGTTAAGTTGAATTGCTACAGACTAAAAGTAGCTCAGTCCAGGCAGAAGAGTTATGCAGACACCAAACGCAAGGAGGTAGTCTATGAAATTGGAGATCGAGTGTATCTTCATGTGTCACTACTGCGAGGAGTTAAACGATTTGGAGTTAAGGGAAAGTTAGCCCTGAGATTTGTAGGACCATACCGAGTTCTGGAGCGTATGGGAGAGGTTACCTACAAGTTGGAGTTACCCGAAGGATTGTTAAGAGTTCACGATGTGTTTCACGTTTCCCAGTTGAAGAAGTGCCATGCTGAGATGGTCAATATTCCCCTAAGAGATACAGTGCCCCTGGAAGCAATTTAGTTGGAGAGTGATCTGACCTACGAGGAGAAACCCGTCAAGATCCTCGAGTTTGCCGCCCGAGTTACACGCATCAAGGTTATCAAGTTTTGCAAAGTTCAGTGAAGCCACCATACCGAGGATGAAGCCACCTGGGAGCGAGAGGAAGACCTATGGAAAGACCACTCACACTTATTTTCTAGCCAACCCGAATCTCGAGGGTGAGATTCATCTTAAGGGGGTAGGTTTGTAACATCCCAATTTTCAATTTGGATGGTATACATAGGTCATCACATGCATATCATATTTTAATTGCATTTTGTTCGTGATCCTAGAAATATTATGCAACTCAAGGACCCAAGGAGAGAGTTGGGGATTTCATTTATTTTCATATTTTAATTTTTCTCAAATTTGAAAAGAGGGATCACTTTGATTTTATTATTTTTCTCACCAATTATTTTCAATAATAAAAATAAAAGAGGGAAGATAATATGACTTCTTCAAAAGAGAGGAATATTGGAGGAAATTTTTTTAAATTCAAATATATATTTTATTTGGATTTTATTTGAGATTTTATTTGAATTGGAAAAATATGCATTTTTGAAAATTGCATTTTTAGGACAGAAAAATGTTCACTTTGTTCTAAATATTTTATTTAGACGGTCAAAATTATTTTTGGCATTTTTTATTTATTTTATTTTATTAGGATTTTTTTCTTCGGTGGAATTTATTTTTAAAAAAAGGTTTCCGCCCGACTGGGCCAAAGGCCCAGCCGAGCCGGGCCGCGGCCCACCCCGCGCATCGCCTTCCTCCCGTCGCCGTCGTGCGCCGCACGGACGCTGAGGGGGAGTCCGAGCCGGACTCCGCCCCCGCGCCGACCCCTCGCCAACCGCCACCCCCAGCCTTTAAATTGCCAAGCCCCCCTGCCCCCACCCGAGCCGCTCCACCATCACCGCTGAGCCGCTACCGTTGCTCACCGCCGCCCGCGTAGCCTGCTGCCTGCGCTGCCGCCGCCGCTGCCGTGTGCCACCGACGCCGCCATCCCACCGCGCCGCCGGAGCCGCCCCACGCCGCCACGCCATTCGCCGGATCCCGTCACCGCCAACCCGCCGGTTTTTGTCATGAACCGGTAAAAATCGCCGCCTATTTTTTTTCGGTTTTTCGATCTAGATCGGTTTTATTTTAGTGTTAGGGTTTTCTCGGTTTTTCTCGGTTTTCCGTCGGATCTATTTAGTGAACGTTCACCCGAACATCTCTGTTCGCGAACGTTTTTCGTTCGTTTGTCTCTCTTAGCGAACGTTCGTTCGTTAGCTTTTTTCTTTTTATTTTATTTTTCTGCCAAGGACATATCCGCGATTATTTTGATCGCAGATTAGGCCCTGTTCTTCAAACACTCGCAACTTTTTAACCGTTCGTCCAAATCCAGTGAAACCAGTGCCAAAATCTTCGTCTCGAACCCCTCTTTCTAGTTAATCAACTTGAACATGATTTTGAAAATTTAAAATTTGGTTCCAAGCAGATTTGTTTTTGAACTTATTTTCATCATATTTGAGTTTCGTAGCTCCGATTTGATTGATTCTTTTTGCAGATCGAAGCTCTTTAGTTGAAGTTTCAGTTTGAATCTTTTTATTTGAGTTTTACCCTTGAATCTATGCTTGAGTGCTTATGTATGCTATTGTTTGTTTGCGATAGAGTTTCCAAAGTGCGAAGCGTGCTACTACGAGTCACTAGGGTTTTCAGATCGTTAGCAAGGCAAGTCACACTTTGATCATACCCTTGTAATACCCAGTTTTTATGCATTAGTCTCAACCCTCAAACATTGCATGAGTAGGATCTACTTAACATGTGGGTTTTGGGAAGTAGTTGTTGAGGTAGTACCTATTTCCCTTTTCATTCAAACCCTGGGAGTTACTTATATGTTATGCTTACACTGCTATGCTATGCTCGTAGACCTGGTTTGGTTTGAGTGATTCATGACAGTTGTGAGTGTTACTACGAAATAAGGGTTTATTTTAAGGTGGCTACATTAACACACATCTGGGTGGATTGTTTGTGGGCACCTGGGGCAATGCAGTATTGTCTAAGGAGATCCATGGGAATCCGTGTGATCATCCTATGGTCCGCCACCCAGGCTCAAAGGGATCGTAATGTTATTCATGCTGGAAACTTCCGTGTGTAGCCACAAGCCATTATGGGCTCTAGCATAGTTGAGTATGTCGTGTGACCTCTTTCAGTGGTAAACTAGCAGATGTAGGGGATGTAGGTGGTACGGTTTACCCGTCGAAAGGGCCAATGCTTCTGAAAGACTGTGTCTGGGTCATCCATTTATCAAACGTCATGAAGTGCGAGAAATCAACGGAGGTGATTGAGTCTTGTTGGGAAAAGTGCGCAAACCTCTGGAGAGTGTACAAACTAATCATGGTTATCCGTGTCCCCGGTTATGGACATCTTGAGTATCTGGTGCTTGAATTATTATGTTGATCTCATCACTTTATTTAATTAACTTGATGGGTTAATGATTACTTCAATTGGGATTGACATGGGGTTACCGTTCTCAATGTTTTCAACAAACTTTGTAGTTAAATAGTATATTTCTTTGTTGTAGGAAAAAACTAGCTTTCTGCAAAAATAACCATAGAGCCTCCACCAGCCAAATATGCATATAGTTATAGCTGCTACTTGTTCATTGCTCTACAGTGTTATTTTGCCAGCATATTCCATGTGCTGACCCATTTCGGGTTGCAACATATTATGTTCCAGACTTTTCAGACGAAAAGTAAGGTGTGCTAGGTCGTTGTCTTGCACTCAGCTATGCTGTTGGAGTTGATGGACTCATTTTGCCTTCGAAGCCTTCCACTATTATCTTAATTAGTTGGCCTTCAGCCATATTATTGTAATAAGTACTCTCTGTGAGATATTCGATGTAATAAGTGTGTGATTGAACTCTGTTATAAATCCTTGAAGTACTGTGTGTGTCAGCATTACCGATCCAGAGATGACACTTATGCACAGAGATTTGACCGTTTGAGGTCGGATCGCTACAGCACCGGTGTGAGATGTAGCAACAATTGTCTTTACCCATGTTTTGGCATATAGTGGAAGGCCTTAGTGCTATTAGTTCTATGTTACTAAAATTGTGCATGTACACACCTGTTAGTATCAATTTGCCGTCATCCAATGTAACACCCCGTATGTAACCTGCCATATTTGTATTCCAACTCTTGCCATTTTCGGCACTAAGTTATGTTATTTCCTCATTGTCGGGTTTTGGTCTCCATGTGCTTTTGTATTTGTCATGCATCTCATATCGTATCATCATGTGCATTGCATTTTCATACGTGTTCGTCTCATGCATCCGAGCATTTTCCCCGTTGTCTGTTTTGCATTCCGGCGCTCCTATGTCCTTCGGTGTCCCTTTCTTCCTCTTTCCGGGTGCGGGTGTTAAACGTTTTCGGATTCGACCGAGACCTGTCATGCGGCCTTGGTTTACTACCGTTAGACCGCCTGTCAAGTTTAGTGCCATTTGGACTTCGTTTGATACTCCAACGGTTAACCGATGGACCGAGAAGGCCTCGTGTGTGTTGCAGCCCAACACCCCTCCAAAGTGGCCCAAAACCCACCTAAACCTCTCCCATCACCTAGTTCGTTCGATCAAAATCGTGCGTGAAAGTGCAACTATCCCTAGGTGGTTTTGGTAATTCATAACAACATATAGCTCATTGAGCTAATGCTATTCCAAGATGATTATTTCAGGAAAGCTCAATGATTGGCATGGCATGGATGTGAAAGTGGAACCCTCAAAATGCTGAGGACAAAGGATTGGCTCAAGCTCAAAAGCTTAAGACTCTTCATTTCATATTTTAGTGATCCAAGATCACATTGAGTCCATAGGAAAAGCCAATACTATTAAGGAGGGATGAGGTGTTGCTTAATGAGCCTCTTGCTTCATGTGCTTAGTGATATGCTCCAAAACCCTCAACTACTTTCCCATATCCACATATGACCTAAACTCTAAGCCAAACTCGGTCCTAGCGATTTTTCCTATCCGGCGCCACCGAGTTTCACTTGTCATTAGCCACTGCCAAAACCCTAGCAATTCGGTTCTACCGATAAGGTTCTCGGTCCCACCGAGATGGGGTTGCAATCTCTCTGTTTCCCTTTCGTAACTTTTCGGTCCCACCGAAAGAGCGAATCAGTCCCACCGAGATTGCAATGTAAACTCAGTGTTTCCCCTTTGTAACTTTTCGGTCTCACCGAGTTCCACTCGGTCCCACCGAAAGAGCAAATCGGTCCCACCGAGTCTGCCTGACCAACTCTCTGGTTAGCTAATTACCAAACTCGGTCTCACCGAGTTTGTGTAATCGGTCTCACCGAGATTACGTTATGCCCAAACCCTAACCTAATCGGTCCTACCGAGTTGCATGTCAGTCCCACCGAAATTCCTAACGGTCACTAGGTTTACTATTTCGGTCCGACTGAGTTTATTGATTCGGTCCCACCGAGATTGGAAAACTGTGTAACGGTTGGATTTTGTGTGGAGGCTATATATACCCCTCCACCTCTTTCTCATTCCAAGGGAGAGCCATCAGAACACACACATCATTCCAACTCATTTGTTCTGAGAGAGTACCACCTACTCATGTATTGAGACCAAGACATTCCATTCCTATCATATGAATCTTGATTTCTAGCCTTCCCAAGTTGCTTTCCACTCAAATCTTCTTTCCACCAAATCCAAATCCTATGAGAGAGAGTTGAGTGTTGGGGAGACTATCATTTGAAGCACAAGAGCAAGGAGTTCATTACCCACACACCATTTGTTACTTCTTGGAGAGTGGTGTCTCCTAGATTGGCTAGGTGTCACTTGGGAGCCTCCGACAAGATTGTGGAGTGAACCAAGGAGTTTGTAAGGGCAAGGAGATCGCCTACTTCGGAAGATCTACCGCTAGTGAAGGCAAGTCCATTCGTGGGCGTGGCCATGGTGGGATAGACAAGTTGCTTCTTCGTGGACCCTTTGTGGGTGGTTGCTTCTTCGTGGACCCTTCGTGGGTGGAGCCCTCCGTGGACTCGCGCAACCGTTGCCCTTGGGTGGAGCCCTGTGTGGACTCGCGCAACCGTTACCCTTCGTGGGTTGAAGTCTCCATCAACGTGGATGTAGGATAGCACCACCTATCCGAACCACGGGAAAAACATCCGTGTCTCCAATAGCGTTTGAAATCTCCAAACCCTTCCCTTTATATTCTTGCAAGTTGCATGCTTTACATTCCGCTGCCAATATACTCTTTGCATGCTTGCTTGAATTGTGTGATGATGGCTTGACTTGTCCTAAAATAGCTAAAATCTTCCAAGAACTAAAATTGGGAAAAGGTTAAGTTTTTATTTGGTCAAGTAGTCTAATCACCCCCCTCTAGACATACTTTCGATCCTACAAGTGGTATCAGAGCTTTGGTCTCCATTTGCTTGATCTCCATAGCTTTTGGTGGTCATAGCCTTGGTTTCACAACCTAGGAGAGTATGGCGTCTAGCGAGGGAAATTATCACCGTAGAGGTCCTTACTTTGATGGTACTAATTTTGCTAGTTGGAAGCATAAAATGAAAATGCATATTCTTGGACATAACCTCGCTGTTTGGGCTATTGTGTGTGTTGGCTTGCAAGGTGATTTCTTTGAAGGGAGAGAACCAAACCATGAAGCTACCGTGGAAGAGTTGAAGATGTTGCAATACAATGCTCAAGCTTGTGATATTCTCTTCAACGGATTGTGCCCCGAAGAATTCAACAAAATCAGCCGCCTTGAGAATGCAAAGGAAATTTGGGACACTTTGATTGATATGCACGAAGTTACCGACTCCGTCAAGGAATCCAAGTTGGATGTGCTTCAAAGCCAACTTGACAAGTTCAAGATGAAGGATGGTGAAGGTGTCGCTGAAATGTACTCTAGGCTTGCTCTCATCACAAATGAGATTGCCGGCTTAGGAAGTGAAGAGATGACCGATAAATTCATCATCAAGAAGATCCTAAGAGCCTTGGATGGAAAATATGATACCGTGTGCACATTGATCCAAATGATGCCAAATTACAAAGATCTCAAGCCAACGGAAGTGATTGGAAGAATTGTTGCTCATGAGATGTCACTTAAGGACAAAGAGGAACTTCACAACAAGTCAAGTGGTGCCTATAAAGCCTCATGTGAAGTCCCTACATCATCAAGTGAGAAACAAAACTTCAATGAAGAATTGAGCTTAATGGTGAAGAAGTTCAACAAGTTCTACAAGTGTAGAAGCAAAGATAGAAGCTTCAAATCAAGATCCTACAATGACAAAAGATCTTCTAGTCGAGAGCGAAACTGTTACAATTGTGGAAGACCCGGACACTATTCCAATGAGTGTACGGCTCCCTACAAGAGAAGAGAAGATTCTCCAAAAAGAAGAAGCAAAGGATCACCACCAAGAGAGAGAAGGAGTAGAGATGATCGTTATGAACGAAGATACTCACGGAGAAGCAAGGATTCGGAAAGGAAGGAAAAATCATCAAGGAGCTACACAAGACGAAGACATCAAGCTCATGTTGGTGAATGGGTATCCGGCTCCGACTCCGACAGCCACTCCGAGAGAAGTTATCACTCCGACTCCGAAGATACTCAAGATGAAGGTGTTGCCGGTCTAGCACTTGTGTCAACCAACTCCTACGACATATTTGACTCACCAAATGAAGGAATTGGAAGATGCTTCATGGCCAAAGGTCCTATGGTAACACACCCCGAGTATGTTGATTTCAATAGTGATGAAGATGACTTGTTAGGTGATGATTTGATTGGTGACAACTCTAGTGATGAATACTATGATGAAAGACCAATTAATCATGCTAATCAAGATAAAACGAATGACAATGATAAGGAGAAGATTGAGGCTCTAACTAAAGAACTAAAAACTCTTAAGTTAGCTCATGACACTATCTTCGAAGATCATCGAGAACTTTTAAGGGCTCATGAGAAGCTACGCTTTGAAAAGCTCAATCTTGAGCAAGAGCATGAGTTCTTAAAGGCAATCAATGATGATCTCCGCAAGAAAAGTTCTTCTTACATTGCCAAGCGTTTACTCTTATCCACTTACATGCCTCAAGTTAAGTCTAGTAACAAGAAAGATTCTTCCTCTAGTAGTAACAATGATCATGCTAAATCCAATATTGTTGCTTCTAGTAGTTCTCTTGATTCCACTAATGATTCTCTTAGCCAAGTTACACTTGAGCAAGAAAATAGCTTATTGAAGGGAATTATAGAGAAAGGAGTGTACAAAAGCCTTGCCGGGAGTAAGCAATTCGAGGAAATTGTGCGCAAGCAAGGAATGCACCGGAAGAATCAAGGTGTTGGTTTTGAACGAAAGTTCAATGCCAATGGAGTTGAGTGGGAAGAAGATCAATACCCCAAGACAAAGTTTGTCCCTCAACAAGAGAAGTATACTTCTTTCAAGGGGACACAAGCTCAAGATGATCTTCCACCACAAGACTACGAGCAAAAAGGCAAGGACAAGCTTCAAGAGGAAATTGATGCATTTGAAGAAGCTCCTAAGACCTTAGTCAAGTGGATTCCCAAGACTACTTCAAGTTCCACTTCATCAAGTACGACTACAACTCCAAGGATTCCCATCAAGATGATGTGGATCCAAAAGAAGAAGAACTAGAGAGTTCTTGAGGGTGACTCCGCCAACATACTTCACTCTTATCATTTTGGCAAGAACAAGTGCAATCAACTTCCACATCTTGCACTAGTTCAAGGAGTCACAAACCCTCTTGTTGGTAAGACAAGGGACAAGGTAACCTAAAGTTTTCATGGACATCATCTTTTGTGTGCATCACTCTATGTCTATGGATATCCTTGTTTGTTCCTTGTGGGACTAACCCATGTAGGTATTGAAAGTGCAATTCACTCAAAAGGATAGCTCCAAGAGATCTACATCAACATTGAGCATCCACATCTTCAATATCTACATGAAGTCATCATCGACAAAACCCAAGGTTAGTTCATCCCTCTTAGGGGGGATATCACATCTAGGGGGAGCTTTACTCTAAGACTTGAGCTAAAGCAACTCTAAAGATGTGAACAAAACAATGCTTTATGTAAAAGTGGTAACCCCACTTGAGCTTAAACGATGAGTATGACCTACGATCAAGTGTTCTCACTTGACTCCTAAGTCAATATACTCATATATAGATGACCTAGTCATCGCAAATTGCTTGATAGATGCTAGAATTGGTTGTGCATGCTTTGCCACATATTTCATTTGCCATCTTATTGTGTGATCATGCTGATTGCATATTTTACTCATTCGAGGACATCCACTTGTTGCTTTGATTGTTTGGCTTTATCTTCTTTTGCCAAGTGGATGGACAAGAATGCCTAAGAACCTCCTCTAGCTATCTATGCTTTTCTCGTCTCAAACTCTATTCATGCTGCATCACAAAATTTGATCAAGTCAGATTCGAACCACTCTGTGTGAGGAGCGCTCGGAGTCCCCGATTCGTCATAGACTTAAACTTCCAAAACCTCTTTATGAATCTCGGTCTGACCGATACTCCATTTCGGTCCTACCGAGTTCATTAAGTTGATATAGGTTTTCGATCTCGGTGCAACCGATTTGAACTTTTCGGTCACACCGAGTTGCAAAAACTGCACACAGTTTTGCATCTCGGTGCCACCGAGTCGTTCCACTCAGTCACACCGACAGGGTCGGGCTATATATAGTGACGGGCAGAATTTTGGAAATTTCTCCGAAACCTCCTCGCCCGCGTGATAGCCTGCTCTGCCTTCGTGGTCTCCGGATCGTCTCCTCGCCGCCAGCAGCCTCCAGTCGCTGGTCTTCGCCGCCGTCAACGGATTTCTGCCCCGCCGTTGCCGCCGTAGCAAGTCCACGCCGAACTAGGGTATGGACTTGATCTTTGTGCTATTCCTCAATCTGATTCCTAGCACATTGTGATCATCATGATTCTTGCCACGTTTGATAAACTTCTATCCAGTCAAAACGCTCATAGATTAGGTTTAATTCGAAAATTCTAGGTTTAGGTTTCCGCCGAAACCATCTCGGACCCACCGAGTTGAAAAACTTGGTCCCACCGATCTGGCTTTTGCCATTGCACAAGTTAAACTCGGTCTGACCGAGAATAACTTATCGGTGCGACTGATTTTGGAATTCTGTGAAACCCTAGCAGTCTCGGTGCCACCGAACTGTGACTCGGTCTGACCGAGTTCACCAGTTCTGGTGCCGAAACTGCTTCGGTGTCACCGAGTTTGAAAATCGGTAGATCCGAGATGCTTTCTGTGGAAAACTAAAACTAAGTTTTTGAATTAATCTTTTGCAAAAATCTCTGCTTTTTGTGATGCTCATCCACTCTATCTCTTCTATAATCTATTCACAGGGTCAGCAGTCAGTTTGCAACATGTCTGATCAAAGTGACAGCCAGAACCTCTCAGAGCAGCAAGTTGTGATGAGTGAGGGCACTAGCCCCTCAAGTTCTTGTGATGATGGCAGCAGGAGCACACCTAGCAATCTGCCTAAGGCTGCCACACGTCAAAGGAAGAAGAGAACGTCTGATTCTGAGGATGAAGACTATGTGGCAGAGGAAGAGGCCACTTCCAAGAGAGTTGAGCCAGCTCAAGGCTCAAAGCCAGGCCTGAAAATTAAGAGGCTAGCAGGGAGGCAGCCAATGTCAAAGGCTAGAGCCTCAACTGAGAAGCCTGCACCTGCTCCCATTGAGCCTATTGCAGCTGAGGGCAAAAAGAGGAAAGAGAGGGTGAAAAAGACTGTAGCCAATGTGCTTGGGAGAGCCTCCATCATGGTAGAAGAGGAGGAGGAAGAAGAGGCAGCTGCACCAGCGCCCAAGGCAGCCAAACTCATGGGAGATGCTATAAGGTCAGGAACAGTTGCATCCAAGCCAGCTCCAAAGCCTAAGACAGCACCAAAGAGGAACACACGGAGCATACCTGCAGCTGAGAAGAACAAGGCCCCAGTGCCTGAAGCTATTGAAGAAGAGGAAGAGAGTGTCCTTCGGAAGCTCAAGCCCAAGATCCCAAACCACAACGATGCTCATCCTGTGGCTGAGGATATGAAGCTCAGGAGAGATTCAGGGCTGAGGAAGTGGAGAGAAGCAGACCCGTATGCTTCTAGGAGAAGGACTGCCGTGGATTACAGGTTTCACACCAAGGAGCAGCAAGACTTTTATGAGACTGTTTTGCTTGACAAGAAGCCAATCATTTGTGACATGAGATGGGTCGACTGGACCTACATCAAGGAGAATGAGGAATACTTCCCAGGAGTTCAGGACAGCTTCAGAGCGTGTGGAGTAGAGGACTTTGTTGGGCAGAAGCTCACAAAGTGGAACGAGGAACTCATCATGCAGTTCTACTCCACAGCTCACTTTTATCCAGATGGAAGGATTACATGGATGTCTGAGGGTACAAGGTACCAATCTACAGTGGCTGAGTGGGCACAGATCATCAATGCCCCAGAAGAGCAAGATGAGGACTTGGATATCTATGCCAAGAAAAAGATGGACCATAACTCCATGTCCAACATGTATAAGGAAATTCCTAATGAAGCTCTTGACACATTCAAGTTTGGCTTAGTGCATTATCTGCTCTCAGGATTGCCTACTATCAATTGGATACTAAGGCACACTCTGTTGCCTAAGTCTGGAGATCACAAGATGATCAGAGGTCACGCGATCAACCTGCTTCATGTCTTTGTCGTGCCTCAGAAATTCAAGGTCATGAGTCTCATTGTGGAAACCATTAAGAGGACAGCTGCAGATCAGAAGAGGAGCTGTGGATATGCCCCTCAGATTCAGGAGCTCATCAACTCCAAGATGGGCACGGGCGTATATTTGTTGGATAAGGAACACCTGCCCATCCGTCCAGATTTTGAGAACAATGAAGTTGTGATGACAGAGAATGAGCCATCGTCTGCACAAGCATATGCAAAGAAGGAGAAGGCGAAGAAGGAAAAAGCTGCCAGGATGCCTACTCAAGAGGAGGCATCTGACTATTTCTTGAAGAACAAGCAAGAGCAGCTCAGTTACTTGATTGCATCCACGCTGAGAATTGAGCAAAGTCTGGCCAATCTCACTAAAAATCAGCAGAGCCTAGAGAGGATCATGGAACAGAAGTTCTATGACTTGGATGTCAAGGTAACAGAAGTTCAGTCTGTAGTGGAGCAGCTCCAGGAGGAAATGAATGAGAGGAGAGGCAGGACCACAACTCATGCTTTTTCTAGAGTGCCACGAGGCCCGAGGTTGTCTGCACTGCCAGTTGCTGACACCAGAGCTACAACTTCAGCACCAGCCACAGCCTCAGCTCCAGCGTCTACTTCAGCTCCAACTCCATCGACTACTTCAACATCTACAGAAGCGTTCGTCCTAGGAGTGATCCGGACTCCACCACCACCTGAAGATCAAGCCTGAGCGTCGATCTAGTGCTATGCATTTTCTAGGAACTTTTTGGTAACTTGTTGCCAAAGGGGGAGAAGATGTATAGATCATAGGCTTCGAGAGAGAGAGTGTTGCTTTTCTCTCTTGCTTTATTTGGTGGTTTTTCGAACTTTGTTTGCTTTTGAGTGCTTGATACTATGTCATTATTTGTGAGACATCGATGATCATGTGTTTGATCATAAGCTACACTTAATGTTTGCTTGATGCTTGTTTAAATATTATCATTATATCTATCGTTTGTGATCATTCACTATTCTTGGTGATGAGTGCATGTATTTCAATCTTATCATTTTGAGCGCTCCACCAAGATGTATGTGACATGGAAGAGTAACCCATGATTCTAACTCTTTTTGCATTTGCATTCCAAAGAAAATTTTAAATATGCACAAATTTAGGGGGAGCTCTTACTTATCACATACTTCTCAAAGCGACGATATATTTCATGCTTATTATCATTTGTCGAAGCTTTGATCTATATGTTGTCATCAATTACCAAAAAGGGGGAGATTGAAAGTGCAACTATCCCTAGGTGGTTTTGGTAATTCATAACAACATATAGCTCATTGAGCTAATGCTATTCCAAGATAATTATTTCAGGAAAGCTCAATGATTGGCATGGCATGGATGTGAAAGTGGAACCCTCAAAATGCTAAGGACAAAGGATTGGCTCAAGCTCAAAATCTCAAGACTCTTGATTTCATATTTTAGTGATCCAAGATCACATTGAGTCCATAGGAAAAGCCAATACTATTAAGGAGGGATGAGGTGTTGCTTAATGAGCCTCTTGCTTCGTGTGCTTAGTGATATGCTCCAAAGCCCTCAACTACTTTCCCATATCCACATATGACCTAAACTCTAAGCCAAACTCGGTCCTACCGATTTTTCCTATCCGGCGCCACCGAGTTTCACTTGTCATTAGCCACTGCCAAAACCCTAGCAATTCGGTTCTACCGATAAGGTTCTCGGTCCCACCGAGATGGGGTTGCAATCTCTTTGTTTCCCTTTCATAACTTTTTGGTCCCACCGAAAGAGCGAATCGGTCCCACCGAGATTGCAATGTAAACTCAGTGTTTCCCCTTTGTAACTTTTCGGTCTCACCGAGTTCCACTCGGTCCCACCGAAAGAGCAAATCGGTCCCACCGAGTCTGCCTGACCAACTCTCTGGTTAGCTAATTACCAAACTCGGTCTCACCGAGTTTGTGTAATCGGTCTCACGGAGATTACGTTATGCCCAAACCCTAACCTAATCGGCCCTACCGAGTTGCATGTCAGTCCCACCGAAATTCATAACGGTCACTAGGTTTACTATTTCGGTCCGACCGAGTTTATTGATTCGGTCCCACCGAGATTGGAAAACTGTGTAACGGTTGGATTTTGTGTGGAGGCTATATATACCCCTCCACCTCTTTCTCATTCCAAGGGAGAGCCATCAGAACACACAGATCATTCCAACTCATTTGTTCTGAGAGAGAACCACCTACTCATGTATTGAGACCAAGACATTCCATTCCTATCATATGAATCTTGATCTCTAGCCTTCCCAAGTTGCTTTCCACTCAAATCTTCTTTCCACCGAATCCAAATCCTATGAAAGAGAGTTGAGTGTTGGGGAGACTATCATTTGAAGCACAAGAGCAAGGAGTTCAGTACCTACACACCATTTGTTACTTCTTAGAGAGTGGTGTCTCCTAGATTGGCTAGGTGTCACTTGGGAGCCTCCGACAAGATTGTGGAGTGAACCAAGGAGTTTGTAAGGGCAAGGAGATCGCCTACTTCGTGAAGATCTACCGCTAGTGAGGCAAGTCCTTCGTGGGCGATGGCCATGATGGGATAGACAAGGTTGCTTCTTCGTGGACCCTTTGTGGGTGGTTGCTTCTTCGTGGACCCTTTGTGGGTGGAGCCCTCCGTGGACTCGCGCAACCGTTGCCCTTGGGTGGAGCCCTGTGTGGACTCGCGCAACCATTACCCTTCGTGGGTTGAAGTCTCCATCAACGTGGATGTAGGATAGCACCACCTATCCGAACCACGGGAAAAACATCCGTGTCTCCAATAGCGTTTGAAATCTCCAAACCCTTCCCTTTATATTCTTGCAAGTTGCATGCTTTACATTCCGCTGCCAATATACTCTTTGCATGCTTGCTTGAATTGTGTGATGATTGCTTGACTTGTCCTAAAATAGCTAAAATCTGCCAAGAACTAAAATTGGGAAAAGGTTAAGTTTTTATTTCGTCAAGTAGTCTAATCACCCCCCTCTAGACATACTTTCGATCCTACAGTTTGGCCGCAAACCGTGCTCAATTTGGAGCCTCCTAGCTCCCTTTACCCCTATATAAAGGCACCTCCATTCCAAATCCGGACGAAACCCTAGACCCCTCCCTCTCCACGCGCCGCTGGACTAAATTCCGTTTGGCCGGACACGTCCGCTTCGTCCTGCCAGCGCCACGTGTCACCGCCCTATTGGCCGCCACCCCGTGCCCACATCGTCGCGCCGCCAAGGCCTGCGGGGCCCATCGCCAGCCCTCCCCGGCCCGCAGCAGCGCCCGCGCCCCGCGCCGCCATCCTCCTGCCGCGCGCCGCTCGCCCCTCGTCGCCTCCCGCACCGGTGCGGCTGCGCCGCCGCCCAAGGTCGTCGCCGGAGACCGCAGGAGACCGCAACCGCCGAGAGCGCCGCCCCGCCTGCCGCTTCGTCCCTCGGCGCCGCGGCCGCCGCCCCGGCCCCTCAAGTCCGGCGACGCCCTCCTCCGGCCACCTCGTTTCCTTCTCCGCCGAACAGGGAAACTCCGGCGAACCTTGTCGCGCGCTGCTACTGTACCGGTCGATCTGGATCTAGATCGAGGGGTTGACTTTTTCTCCCCAAACCCTAATATTTTTTCTATCTTCATCATGGCATAACTTCATCACCGTTGCTCCGATTCGTGCATGTAGCATATCGAAATGTTCGTCTCGACGAGTACTTCATTTCATCTCATTGCATCATTTTCATTTGAGCTCATATTGATTCCCTAAATGCTGTTGGAAGAGGGCCATGTGATGTTAGTTCCAGATTATTATCAGCAAATGCACTTTTGTCATTTTTGCCATGATTAATGTGTGCATGCTATGATATTGAGCCCTACATGAGTTTTGAAGTATGCCATGCCATCTTTACAGGGGTGTATGCCTTGTATTTTTGTGATCTCTGTGGTGACTAGCACAAGCATGGAAAGTAGCTTACTTAGTGTTGCTGGTTTCAGGGACTTAGAATTTCACTAAGTCCTTTTCCTGCTGTAATTTTTATGCCATGTATTCATGTTGCTACCGAGTGATCCGTGCCTCTTTTGAGCATGATCAGTAAGGATGTTTTGTAGATATTATGGTGCTCTATCCATCCATGTCTTTGTTTGCATTTATGGAGCACCCTAGCTTGAGCCAATCGAGCTCTACTTTTGCTACAAAATGTTCCTGACAGATTGTTAACATGTTTAGCAATTTTTCCGAGCTTGTTGTTATTGATCTGTGCATGCTATGTTGTTGTTCTTGCCATGTCTAGCTTCTATGCCATGTCTGCTTGCTGGGTATATGCTTTGTTTCTCATGCAATTCCTTGTGGTGAGTGCATCGAGCTCGTAAACATGCCTACTTAATATCTGTTTTGCCATGTTCTAGTTTTTCACTAAGTCTGAATCTGTTAATGTTAATTGCTATGTTCACATGGTTGCCATTGTATCTTCTGATCCCTTTTTGCTTAAGGTCAGTAAGGGACTTTTGTTGTATGATTTGAGTAGCTTCATGCCATGCCTTGCTTTGCCATGATATGTTCCTGTAGCATGTAGTTTTGGTGCTCTAAACTTTGCTTCCTGTTTTAAATTCCTGACTTGTTAATTTCACTACGTCTGTAACCTGTAATCTTTTGCACTTTTTCCATGCTTGTTTGAGCTTGCTATTGAGTGAATTAGCCGTAGCTCAGTGTTCATCTTTTGTCAAGCATCTTGAGTGGATCCCTACCATGTATTTTTTTTTCTATGTTAGAGTGCTGTAGCATGTTGTTCTTGATGCATTTAGATGGTCTCGTGTTGTTAATCGCAGACCGGTGCCATATTTGTTTTGCTTGTCATTTCCAAACCATGCATCCGATTCCGGTGATCTTTATATCGATTTTGACCGGAATCAACTCCCCTTTCCAGTGGCACTCTTGGTTTTCCAAGTTGAGGCTAGGTTCAATCTTTCCTTTTCGAATCATGCATATGCATCCCATACTGCATCCCGCATATCATGACATGTTTTGCATCATGTTGTTTGTGCATTGCACGTGGTTGACTATGTCTCCCTTTGCTTGTTGTTCTTACTTGGGTAGAGCCGAGAGACGAGTACGTGATCGAGGAGCCCGTTGGGTACGCTTACGAGGATCAAGTCAACTCGGAGAACTTTGCAGGCAAGATGACCATACCCTCGAAATCACTTCTATCTTTGCTTGCTAGATGCTCGCTCTTTTGCTATTCCTATGCTACGATACCTACCACTTGCTTATCATGCCTCCCATATTGCCATGTCAAACCTCTAACCCACCTTGTCCTAGGAAATTGTTGTTTGGCTATGTTACCACTTTGCTCAGCCCCTCTTATAGCGTTGCTAGCTGCAGGTGAAGATTGGAGTTTGTTCCTTGTTGGAACCTGTTTATTGTTGGGATATCATTATTATATCTTGTCTACTTTAATGCACCTATATACTTGGTAAAGGATGGAAGGCTCAGCCTTATGCCTGGTGTTTTGTTCCACTCTTGCCTCCTTAGTTTTTGTCATACCGGTGTTATGTTCCTTGATTTTGCGTTCCTTACACGGTTGGGTTATAATGGGAACCCCTTGATAGTTCGCCTTGAATAAAACTCTTCTAGCAATGCCCAACATTGGTTTTACCATTCGCCACCTACCCTTTTTCCATTGGGTTTCGCGGACTCAAGGGTCATCTTTATTTTAACCCCCCCCGGGGGCCAGTGCTTCTCTAAGTGTTGGTCCAACTGAGCGATGTCCGGGGCTACCAGGGGCAACTCTGGGCTGGCCTACCCGACGTCTTGCTCATCTGGTGTGCCCTGAGAACGAGATATGTGCAGCTCCTACCGGGATTTGTTGCCACATTTGGGTGGCTTTGCTGGTTTTGTTTTACCATTGTCGAGATGCCTTGTAACCGGGATTCCGAGTCTGATTGGATTGTCTTGGGAGAAGGAATATCCTTCGTTGATCGTGAGAGCTTGTGATGGGACACCCCTACAGGGATTTGATCTTTCGAAAGCCGTGCCCGCGGTTATGGGTAGATGGGAATTTGTTAATGTCCGGTTGTAGATAACCTGAAACTTAACTTAATTAAAATGAATCATCTGAGTGTGTGGCCATGATGGTCTCTTTTCGGCGGAGTCCGGGAAGAGAACACGGTCTCATGTTATTTCTTGAACGTAGGTTGTTCTAGGATCACTTCTTGATCATAGTTCATCGACCGTGCCTTTGCATTCTCTTCTCTCTATCATTTGCGTATGTTAGCCACCATATATGCTAGTCGCTTGCTGCAGCTCCACCTCATACATTCTACCTACCTATAAGCTTAAATAGTCTTGATCGCGAGGGTGTGAGATTGCTGAGTCCCCATGAGTCACAGATTACTTCCAAAACCAGATGCAGGGACCGATGATACCGCTCCAGGTGATTCGACTGAGCTCAAGTGGGAGTTTGATAAGGACTCAGGACGATACTATGTTTCCTTTCCAGATGATTAGTAGTGGTGCCCAGTTGGGCGATCGGGGACTTTGTCGCATTTGGGGTTGTTATTTATTTTGGATCCGCCTTGAGTGTAACTGGATGAATGTAATGATACTTATGCTATTTGTGTGACGTGGCGAGTGTAAGCCAACTATGTATCTCTTTCCCTTATGTATTACATGGGTTGTTGTGAAGATTACCTCACTTGCGACATTGCTTTCTATGCGGTTATGCCTCTAAGTCGTGCTTCGACACGTGGGAGATATAGCCGCATCGAGGGCGTTACAAGTTGGTAATCAGAGCCTTCCCCAACTTTAGGAGCCCCCTGCTTGATCGAATTGCTGGCGTTGTTGAGTCTAGAAAAATGTTTTAACTCATTTAGGATTATATATATCGGAGAGTAGGATTCTTTTTACTCCTCAGTACCTTCGTCCCTCTCGTGAGGCATCCTGACGTAGAGTTTTGACTCTTCTCTTCTCAAATTTCACTAAAAAAAATTTAGGATCACGCGGGTATCTTGGAATCGTTACGATGGTTTTGTGACAAGAACATTGTTCTTGGTGCCACCTGACATTTAGGGGTTGTGGCAGTGTCCCGGGGAGTTGAGCTCCAAGGTGTTGTCGTCACAATTTGATCGTTGCAATTCTGGAATACCTGAGTTTCGTTGACATCGAAAATCTCTTTTATGCAGTTGTTGGTGAGATAACCTTGATGCCACCGAGTACTGGGGCAGGAGTTCGGGAGTATTACCATAACTTGTATAACGGATGCTTTTCGAAGGTTGAGGTAAATGATTTCCGAAGGTTTCTTGGTTATGTGTTGAAGGATGGATATAGCTGGATGTAGGATTTGCTAGCTTTGGCTGAGATATTATGCTTCCCGTGTATCCCCAACACCTGATTGCATAACCGGAAAGGTTCGAGAGTTTCATAGGTGGGAATTTATGCAGCTCTAGTATTTATTCCGCGGATATTTGGTTTGTGATTGGGTAATCCTCACCAAGTATTTGTTCATATCTGTACCTTGTTGTTTTATTCTTCTACCTCTATCTAAGTGGCTTCGTTCATTTTGTTCAGATGTTAAGACTATATGTTGCAATTTCGATCCATTTGATTTAGGTTGAATATATGTCTGTCAAGATGCTAACGGATGTCACCCTCTTCAAGATGGCTCCTCCAATGCGTACAACTCCGAATCCTGATCCGCCACCACCACCTCCACCTCCGGAGGCATGGCAAGATGTGATGGCCGCTACCAATGCAAACACGCAGCTGATCATGCAAATTTTGCAAGAGCACAACCAAGGGAATCATGGCCATGGCAACAATCAGAATCAGTTTGCTACACTCAACCAGTTCCTCGCTAATCAGCCAAAGACCTTCAGCAACTGTGTCAAGGCAATAGATGCTGATGATTGGCTCGTGGATATCTGGAAGCATTTCGAGTGCAGCAACGTCAGGCCTGAGGACTTTGTCATGTTTGCCTCGTTCCAACTCAAAGACCAAGCTGCAGAATGGTTTCAGCAATACAAAGATTTCAGAGGAGGCCGTGTGATTACTTGGGATGAATTCCGTCAATACTTAAAAGCTCAGCACATTCCTTAGTGTGTTGTTGAGAGCAAGGCTGAGGAATTCCGCAACCTGAAGCAAGGTAGCTTGTCTGTTTACCAATACAACATCATGATCCAGAAGCTCGCTCGTTTCGCCAAGCAGGACGTCCCTGACGAGAAGAGCATGATTTATCAGTTCAGAGGTGGCCTCAGAGAAGATCTCCAACTTTCTCTCGTGCTTTTTGAGCCGCAGAAGTACGATGAGTTTTAGAACATGGCACTGAAACAAGAGACTGCTCAACTCAAGTGCGATGCTTCCAAGAAGAGAGTCAGAGATGCAACTCCTTCTTCCTCAACTCAAGTGGTGACTAAGCAGCAAAATTATTAGTTGCCTCCTCCTCCGTTCCGTCAGCCTTATCAGCAGAAGAGCAAAGGTGGCAATGGATCTTCCCACCCACCCAACACAGGCTTTCAGAAAAAGACTTCGTCTCATGCTACAAGATCAAGTGCTTCATATCACCGTCCGCTCTCGGAGGTCACGTGCAACAAGTGTCAGCAGAAGGGTCACTATGCCAACAAATGCTTCAATCAGAGGCGTCTTCCTCCTCCTCCTCCTGTGAGATCTGCTAGCACTGCAGCGGTCAAGCATAACCCCAAGTCTGCTAAGATCAACATGATGAACGCAACTCAGGAAGAGGACTCATCAGAAGTTATCATGGGTAACCTTCCTGATAATGATATTCCTGCAAGAGTTCTTTTTGATACTGGTGCATCTTTGTCATTCTTATCGAAGCCTTTTGCATCCATGCATGATGTGCATAATGTTGATTTGGCTAAGCCGATAGCGGTTTCTTCTCCGGGTTTGTTCATGAACACCAAAATGATGGCTCCGGATGTTACTATCACATTGGGTGACTATGAGTTTCTGTCTTCTCCAATGGTCCTTGGCAACTCGGATATCGATATTATTCTTGGAATGGATTGGCTTTCTAAGCACAAGGCTCAGCTTGATTGTGTTGCCAGGCAGATTCAATTGACACATTCTTCTGAGGATGTAATCGTCTTTGCCGCTCGGGATGATACCATCCGACTGTTTTCTCTCAAATTCCAGTCGTTTGCGAATACCAAGACGTCTTTCCTGAAGAGCTTCCAGGAATGCCTCCGCACCGGCTAGTTGAATTCGTCATCGATCTTGAGCCTGACATGGAACCTATTTGCAAACGTCCTTACAAGGTTGGACCTGAAGAGTTGAAGGAGTTGAAGAAGCAACTCGATATTCAAGAGCGTATGGGTCTCATCCGACCTAGTTCTTCTCCATGGGGTTGTGGAGTACTTTTCGTCAAGAATAAGGATGGAACAGACCGACTTTGTGTCGACTACCATCCATTGAACAAGAAGACCATAAAGAACAAGTACCCACTTCCCAACATCAATGAGCTATTTGAACAACTCAAAGGTGCTCAAGTATTCTCCAATCTTGACCTCCGTATGGGCTATCATTAGATTCGCATTCATGAAGAAGATATCCCCAAGACAGCATTCAGAACAAGCTATGGTTCATATGAATACACTGTCATGTCTTTCGGCCTCGTCCCTCCTCCAACATTCTCTCGCATGATGAACTTCATCTTCAACGCCTACACTAATGACTTCGTCTTGGTCTACCTCGATGACATTTTGGTCTTTTCCAAGAACAAGGAGGATCAAGCCAAGCACTTGCGTTTGGTGCTGGATAAACTCAGAGAACATCAGTTTTATGCAAAGTTTTAAAAGTGCGAGTTTTGGCTCGATGAGGTTCTCTACCTTGGACATATCATCTCTGCCAAGGGCATAGCGGTGAATCCTGAGAAGGTGTCTGCAATTATGAATTGGGAACCACCTCAGAATGTGAAGCAACTCCGCAGCTTCCTTGGGCTCGCAAGCTATTGTTGAAGGTTCGTTGAGAACTTCTCAAAGATCGCGAAGCCTCTTTCCAACCTTCTCCAGAAGCATGTGAAGTATGTCTGGTCTCCTGAATGTGACATCGGTTTCAACACCCTAAAAGAGAAGTTAGTCACTGCTCCAGTTCTGACTCCTCATGATGAATCCAAACTGCTTGAGGTCTTCTGTGATGCTTCCCTTCAAGGTCTTGGTGCAGTGTTGATGCAAGAGAAGAAAGTTGTGGCCTATACCTCTCGCCAGTTGAAGCACAACGAAAAGAACTACCCCACTCATGACCTCGAGTTGGCGACAGTTTTCCATGCTCTTTTAACTTGGAGACATCTCTTGTTGGGAAGAAAAGTGGACATCTTCACTGATCATAAGAGTCTCAAGTACATCTTCACTCAGCCAAACCTCAACCTCAGGCAAACTCGTTGGGTCGGGATGATTCAAGAGTATAATCCGAGTATCGAATATACTCCAGGCAAGGTCAATGTAATTGCTGACGCATTGAGCAGAAAGGCTTACTGCAACAGTCTGATTATCAAGCCTTACCAACCAGATCTTTGTGAAGCTTTCCGCAAACTCAATCTTCAAGTTGTTACTCAAGGGCTCCTTGCCAACCTCCAAGTCTCTCCTACTTTGGAAGATCAGATTCGTGGGGCTCAACTTCTTAATGCTATGGTGAAGAAGGTGAAGATTGGGATTGCCAAGAGTCAACCCAAGTACAAGTGCTATCGTCTTGATGACAAGGATACTTTATTCTTAGAGGACCGCATTGTTGTGCCTAAAGGTGACCTTCGTAAAGTCATTATGAACGAGGCTCACAATTCACTCCTCTCTATCCACCCTAGAAGTACAAAGATGTACCAGGACCTCAATCAATCGTATTGGTGGACGCGAATGAAGCGCGAGATTGCTCAGTTCGTGAATGAATGTGATGTCTGCAGAAGAGTGAAAGAAGAACAGCAACGACCAGCTGCTCTCCTGCAACCTCTTGCCATTCCAGAATGGAAGTTTGACCACATTGAGATGGACTTCGTGACTAGATTTCCAAAGTCCAAGCGTGGCAATGATGCTATCTTCATTGTCATCGACAAGCTCACTAAAGTGGCTCATTTTCTTCCTATCAAAGAATCTATCATAGCAGCTCAGTTGGCAGAGCTATATACCTCCAGGATTGTCTCCCTGCACGGCATTCCGCAGTTGATATCTTCAGATCGTGGCAACATCTTTACCTCCAAGTTCTAGGATTCTTTTCAGAAGGCCATGGGCACCAACATTCGCTTCAGCACAACTTTTCATCCTCAAACTAGTGGCCAAGTCGAGAGGGTCAATCAAATTCTTGAAGATATGCTCAGGGCATGTGTCATTTCTTTCGGTATGAAGTGGGAAGATTGTCTTCCATATGTCGAGTTCTCCTACAACAACAGCTTCCAAGCGAGTTTGGGCAAGGCCCCTTTCGAGATTCTCTATGGCAGGAAGTGCCGTACTCTTCTTAATTGGTCAGAAACTGGTGAACGCCAACTCCTTGGCAATGACTTGATCACAGAGGCTGAAGAAATGTGCAAAGTCATTCGCGAAAATCTCAAAGCCGCGCAATCGCGCCAGAAGAGTTACTATGATAGAAAGCATCGTGACTTGGCTTTTGAGATCGGAGACCATGTCTACCTCCGCGTCTCTCCAATGAAAGGTACTCGCCACTTCGGTATCAAAGGGAAGCTTGCTCCTAGATACGTGGGTCCTTTCAAGATCATCAGCAAAAGAGGCGATCTCGCCTACCAACTTGAGCCTCCCTCCAACTTTGCAAACGTGCACGACGTGTTTCATGTCTCTCAACTCCGCAAGTGTTTCAAGACTCCTGACCGCACTATCAACTTCGAAGAGATTGATCTCCAAGAAGACATGTCTTATCGTGAGCACCTAGATGCTATTCTTGAAGAAACTGAGCGCAAGACTCGCAACAAGTCAATCAAATTCCTGAAAGTCAAGTGGTCACATCATTCCGACCGTGAAGCCACCTGGGAACGCGAGGATCACCTCTGTTCTGAGTACCCGGAGTTTTTCCAGTCCTAGATCTCGGGACGAGATCCTTTCATAGTGGTGGAGTGTTGTAACACCCCGTATGTAACCTGCCATATTTGTATTCCAACTCTTGCCATTTTGGCACTAAGTTATGTTATTTCCTCGTTGTCGGGTTTTGGTCTCTGTGTGCTTTTGTCTTTTTCATGCATCTCATATCATATCATCATGTGCATTGCATTTGCATACGTGTTCGTCTCATGCATCCGAGCATTTTCCCCGTTGTCTGTTTTGCATTTCGACGCTCCTATGTCCTCCGGTGTCCCTTTCTACCTCTTTTTGTGTGCGGGTGTTAAACGTTTTTGGATTGGACCGAGACTTGTCATGCGGCCTTGGTTTACTACCGGTAGACCGCCTGTCAAGTTTCGTGCCATTTGGACTTCGTTTGATACTCCAACTATTAACCGAGGGACCGAGAAGGCCTCGTGTGTGTTGCAGCCCAACACCCCTCCAAAGTGGCCCAAAACCCACCTAAACCTCTCCCATCACCTAGGACGTTCGATCACGATCGCGTGGCCGCAAACCGTGCTCAATTTGGAGCCTCCTAGCTCCCTCTACCCCTATATAAAGACCCCTCCATTCCAAATCCGGACGAAACCCTAGACCCCTCCCTCTCCACGCGCCGCCGGACAAAATTCCGTCCGGCCGGACACGTCCGCTTCTTCCCGCCAGCGCCATGTGTCACCGGCCTATTGGCCGCCGCCCCGTGCTCACATCGCTGCGCCGCCAGGGCCCGCGGGGCCCATTGCCGGCCCTCCCCGGCCCGCAGCAGCACCCGCCGCCCCGCACTGCCATCCTCCTGCCGTGCGCTGCTCGCCCCTCGTCGCCTCCCGCGCCGGTGCAGCTGCGCCGCCGCCCAAGGTCGTCGCCGGAGACCGCAACCGCCAAGCGCGCTGCCCCTCATGCCGCTTCGTCCCTCGACCCCGCGGCCGCCGCCCCTCTAATTTTTATTCCCCGCCTGTAATTTTTATGCCATGTATTCATGTTGCTATCGAGTGATCCTTGCCTCTTTTGAGCATGATCAGTAAGGATGTTTTGTACATATTGTGGTGCTCTATCCATCCATGTCTTTGTTTGCATTTATGGAGCACCCTAGCTTGAGCCAATCGAGCTCTACTTTTGCTATAAAATGTTCCTGGCAGATTGTTAATATGTTTAGCAATTTTGTCGAGCTTGTTGTTATTGATCCGTGCATACTATGTTGTTGTTCTTGCCATGTCTAGCTTCTATACCATGTCTACTTGCTGGGTGTATGCTTAGTTTCTCATGCAATTCCTGCCTTGTGGTGAGTGCATCGAGCTCGTAAACATGCCTACTTGATATCTATTTTGCCATGTTCCAGTTTTTCACTAAGTCTGAATCTGTTAACGTTAATTGCTATGTTCACATGGTTGCCATTGTATCTTCTGATCCCTTTTTGCTTAAGGTCAGTAAGGGACTTTTGTTGTATGCTTTGAGTAGCTTCATGCCATGCCTTGCTTTGCCATGATATGTTCCTGTAGAATGTAATTTTTCGTGCTCTAAACTTTGCTTCCTGATGTTAAATTCCTGACTTGTTAATTTCACTAAGTGTGTAACCTATAATCTTTTGCACTTTTGCCATGCTTGTTTGAGCTTACTATTGAGTGAATTAGCCGTAGCTCAGTGTTCATCTTTTGTCAAGCATCTTGAGTGGATCCCTGCCATGTATTTTTTTGCTATGTTAGAGTGCTGTAGCATGTTGTTCTTGATGCATTTAGATGGTCTCGTGCTGTTAATCGCAAACCGGTGCCATATTTGTTTTGCTTGTCATTTCCAAACCGTGCATCCGATTCCGGTGATCTTTATATCAATTTCGACCGAAATCAACTCCCCTTTCTAGTGGGACTCTTGGTTTTCCAAGTTGAGGCCATGTTCAATCTTTCCTTTCCGAATCATGCATATGCACCGCATACCGCATCCCGCATATCATGACATGTTTTGCATCATGTTGTTTGTGCATTGCACGTGGTTGATTGTGTCTCCCTTTGCTTGTTGTTCTTACTTGGGTAGAGCCGGGAGACGAGTATGTGATCGAGGAGCCCGTTTAGTACGCTTACGAGGATCAAGTCAACTCGGAGAACTTTGCAAGCAAGATGACCATACCCTCGAAATCACTTCTATCTTTGCTTGCTAGATGCTCGCTCTTTTGCTATGACTATGCTACGATACCTACCACTTGCTCATCATGCCTCCCATATTGCCATGTCAAACCTCTAACCCACCTTTTCCTAGCAAATCGTTGTTTGGCTATGTTACCGCTTTTCTCAGCCCCTCTTATAGCGTTGCTAGCTGCAGGTGAAGATTGGACTTTGTTCCTTGTTGGAACCTGTTTATTGTTGGGATATCATTATTATATCTTGTCTACTTTAATGCACCTATATACTTGGTGAAGGATGGAAGGCTCATCCTTATGCCTGGTGTTTTGTTCCACTCTTGCCGCCTTAGTTTCTGTCATACCAGTGTTATGTTCCTTGATTTTGCGTTCCTTACACGGTTGGGTTATAATGGGAACCCCTTGACAGTTCGCCTTGAATAAAACTCTTCCAGCAATCCCCAACATTGGTTTTACCATTCGCCACCTAGCCTTTTTCCATTGGGTTTCATGGACTCAAGGGTCATGTTTATTTTAAGCCCCCCGCCCCACCCCGGGCCAGTGCTTCTCTAAGTGTTGGTCCAACTGAGCGATGTCCGGGACTACCAGGGGCAACTCTAGGCTGGCCTACCCGACGTCTTGCTCATTTGGTGTGCCCTGAGAACGTGATATGTGCAGCTCCTATCGGGATTTGTCGGCACATCTAGGTGGCTTTGCTGGTTTAGTTTAACCACTGTCGAGATGTCTTGTAACCGGGATTCCAAGTCTCATCGGATTGTCTTGGGAGAAGGAATATCCTTCGTTGACCGTGAGAGCTTGTGACGGGCTAAGTTGGGACACCCTTGCAGGGATTTGATCTTTCGAAAGCCGTGCCTGCGGTTATGGGTAGATGGGAATTTGTTAATGTCTGGTTGTAGATAAACTAAAACTTAACTTAATTAAAATGAATCAACTGAGTGTGTGGCCGTGATGGTCTCTTTTCGGCGGAGTCCGGGAAGAGAACACGGTCTCGTGTTATTTCTTGAACGTAGGTTGTTCTAGGATCACTTCTTGATCATAGTTCATCGACCGTGCCTTTGCCTTCTCTTCTCGCTCTCATTTGCGTATGTTAGCCACCATATATGCTAGTCGCTTGCTGCAGCTCCACCTCATACCTTTTACCTACCTATAAGCTTAAATAGTCTTGATCGCGAGGGTGTGAGATTGCTGAGTCCCCATGACTCACAGATTACTTCGAAAACCAGATGCAGGGACTGATGATACCGCTCCAGGTGATTCGACTGAGCTCCAGTGGGAGTTCGATGAGGACTCAGGACGATACTATGTTTCCTTTCCAGACGATCAGTAGTGGTGCCAAGTTGGGCGATCGGGGACTTTGTCGCATTTGGGGTTGTTCTTTATTTTGGTTTCGTAGTCGGACCTTGAGTGTAACTGGATGAATGTAATGACATTTATGCTATTTGTGTGATGTGGCGAGTGTAATCCAACTATGTATCTCTTTCCCTTATGTATTACATGGGTTGTTGTGAAGATTACCTCACTAAGTGGTGCTTGGACACATGGGAGATATAGCCGCATCGAGGGCGTTACATCCAAACACTGTCACTACGCTGTTATAGTTATATTTACCTTCCTCATAAAATGTTCAATTTGTTATTTATTGTACATGAGTAAGAACTTGTAGCGTCATTGTAGTTAATTATAGCTTCTGATGTTCCAGAATTTGGTTGTTGTCTCAGTACCAATTTTTTCATTTGCACATTGATCTTTTTGAGAAGATATGTCATAATTAACACTGTCTTCAGTTTTTCAAAAGAAGCATTCGTGATTTTCTATGTTGCTATAAACCCATTTCCCCTACAATTGTTACTGATCTAGTTTAAATATTATAGGATGAACGGAAGTGTTTTTACTTGGAGTGGGTTGATCAAGAGTGGCCATAGTATTTGAAGATGTGCCTAGTGAAGCTCTGGAGCATATATGAGGAAGAGAACAGATGTAGGCTTAGAGAAACTGTTGTCAACGCTAAAGAATATTTGAAGATGCGGGATAAAAAGTTGAAGGTGGAGAATGAGCTCAGATTTTTTAAATCAGACTTTTCTAAGACGGTGTTGGCGAAGGGGGAGGCACATTCCAAGTTGGCCCGTGCAGAACAGGTTCTTACTGAACTGAAAGCAGAGGTGGATAAGACGTGCCTAGATGATCTCGATTAGGGAAATGAATATATTTTTCTTATGAAGTTGAACTAGCTATATGTTGTATCATGTTGTTTTCATGTAGCTACCGTACTGTGGTGTTATAATATATTTATGTGCCTGATATGAAATTGGCAAACAGCTGTTCGAGATGAAATGTGAATTTACATAATACTAGAATTATTAATTGTAAACTAATAAACCTGCTAAATGTGTCATGGACCTTTGCAAACTGTTCTAGCAGTAAAAGCACTTGTAATGGATAGCCCAATGCCACATAGTTTTCTTCATCAAATTGTGTGTGATATAGTTGATAAAAGCAAACAGTTAACCAAGGCAGACCGTGTGTGATAGTTACACCTTTCACACATTAGCCTACAAATATAACTGTGTGGGATGTACGTACGAACGAAAACGTTTTCCCTGGATTGATTCTGTGGGATGTACGTACAAACAGAAAGGTTTTCCCTGGATTGACTGTGTGGGATGTACATAATAACTGAAACGTATTCCTTGGATTGACTGTGTGTGATATAGATAAGAATGGAAATGTTTTTTTGGGATTCACCGTGTGGGATTTACATACCTACGGAAATGATTTTCTCGGATTACCGTGTGGGATGTACAGCCCCGAACCCATCTGCTCCGAACTCCGGCCGCCGCCTTCCTCGCCACCGCCGACGCCACAGCTCACCCCGGCTCCTTTTGTTTGCTCCTTTGGATGCGCGCGAACCCGAGGAACCCGTAGGAGCTAACGGCGAGGCAAATGGTTGCCCGTAGCTCAATCCCGATGATCATCCGTCGTCGTATGTGCTCGCCGGCGTTCAACTCCGGTGAGATGATGTGGCGTCATTAGCTTGAGCTAATTACTGCGTTAATATCGCCCTATGCCACTAACAGACGGTCCCCACACCCTAATTAACCACGGGGTAAACCCCTGTTTAGATTTAACCTAACCACGGTGGCCCACGTGTCAGCTTTGACCATGCTGACGTGGCCGTTAACTGGGCCCACAAGTCAGCGACCCTAGCCAGTACCGTGACACTGACCAGTGGGACCCACAGGTCAAGTTTGACCCGAACCAGCCCCTGTTGACCTGCTGACGTTAGCATGACCTGATGCTAATGCAGTAATACATTTTCTGGATTTATTAATAATCAGGAAATTCCAGAAAATGTTCAAAACTTCTAAAAATCATAGAAAATAATCTATAACTCAGATTGAAATAAATTATATATGAAAAATGATCAGAAAAATCCAATCTATCCACTTGTACTAGTTTCATGCATGTTCAAACAAGTTAACTTGCTGTTTAGTGCAAAACATGGTAAAGCACTATTTAAGATCACAAATAAGTTTGAACTTTGAATCTTTGGTGCAAAATAGCTCAAACCCATCTGTTTGTAGTTGCATTAGCCCAACACACTCATTTTACCATGTCATGATCATACATCATAATGTGCATTGCATTGATTGTGTTTCTTTCTCTGTTGCCGGTGGTTTTCCCCTCTCAATAGACGTGTTCCGACGATGAGTTCGATGACACTGATGAAGAGCTATATTATCTTTAGAAGTGCCAGGCAAGAAAAACCCCCTTGTTCATTCTGATACAATCCCACTCTCTCGCTCCTGCTCTCTTTTACTACATTAGGACAACAACTATTCATCTGTTACTTGCTGCGGTAGTTGAACCCCTTATCCTCCACATGACCTGTCATTGCCACAGTAAATAGATGAAACCCACTAGCATGAGTAGGAGTTGTTTGAGCCCTGATGTGCCTACTCATTCATGCTTGTTTGTCATGCCTGCTATTGCTTAGAGTTGAGTCAAGTCTGATTCATCGGGGATGAATTGGAATTGTGATGAACATGTCCTACTATGTGTGAGCTAAGTGTGTGAACACGATTTGGTAAAGGTAGCGGTGAGAGGCCATGTAGGAGTCCATGGTGGGTTGTCTCATTGAAACCGTCCTCAGGAACTGAGTTCTGTGTTTGTGATCCATGAACAGCTTCTACCACTCATTGGGATCCTTAATTGACCCTCTCGACTTATTAACTGCCCTAGTCCTCTGTCCAGGAGTTGCAACTAGTTTCTGGTGTTTATAGGATATGTGTTGGCGGCCGTGCGTAGCGCTGACCCTAGGGGTGGGCTATGATGCGGTAGATACACCGTGGCACGGTGTACAGGGCGCCCGTTTGGTGTCTCGGGAACCCTGCACACATCGTTTGGTGCTGTGAGCGAAACTCCGGCTGGATCTCCTCGCCAGGCTTCCGCTTGAAGGTTGCCGAGATACATGACATGTATATGGTGATAAGTGGTCAGAGCGTGTGTGAAGAAGTGCACCCCTGTAGGGTTATCATTATCTATTCAAATAGCCAGATTCCTCGGATATGGAAACTTGGACCCGTTGCATAGTTCATAGACAAGTGAAAGTGGATACTCTAAAATGCGCAAGATAAGCGTGAGTGCTATGGATGGTGTTCTCGTAGGGAGACGGGAGCGGATCCATAGTGGTGTATTGATATGGTGAATATGTGGACTCGTGTGCGCCACCTCAAAAGAGTTGCTTGTAGTCGTAGTTCAGGTTAGCCACTGAGTCAAAGCTGGCTTGCTGCAGTTGAACTCCACCACCCCTTTATTGATACCGATGCATATGTAGATAGTTCTAATGTAATTCTTGCTGGGTACATTTGTACTCACGTTTGCCTATGTTATGTTTTGTAGATAGATGTCAGTCTCGCTAGTAGTTCCGTGTGGACTTCGACGTTTAGCTTGATACCTCAGCTACGATCTTGTGCCCTCGGTGGGATCTGGTAGATAGTTAGGCTTCTCAGCCTTCTTCATTTGTAGTTGTCTGTACTCAGACAAGTTAAGCTTCCGCATGTGCTCGTTGCTTGTATGCTCTATATGTTGGGGTCATGAGACCCATGTTTGTAATACTTGGCTCCTCGGAGCCTAATGAATAAATACTTGAGTCGTAGAGTTATGTTGTGATGCCATGTTGTATTTACACATATCGAGCATATTGTGTGTATGATTGAAATGCTTGGTATGTGTGGGATCCGACAATCTAGTTGTTTATCCTTGGCAGCCTCTCCTATGGGGAAATGTAGTCTAGTGCTTCCATGAGCCATAGTAGTCCGCTATAGCCCGGTTCACCGGACTCCTGTTAGCCCAGCACTACTGCTCAGGACACCTGACTGGTTGGCATGTGTTTCACTTCGTTCCTGTGTTTGTCCCTTTGGGGAAATGTCACGCGGTGACATCCGGAGTCCTGCCTAGCCTGCTACAGCCCGGGTTCCCGGAGTCCTGTTAGCTAAGTGCTACAGCCTGGATTCACACGCTGCTGACCGACATGCTTGATATGATTCATGTATGCATGTCCCCATAGGTTTGCCGCTTTGGGTTCACGACTAGCCATGTCGGCCCGGGTTCTCTATCAATTGGATGCTACCAACACTATCATATACGTGAGCCAAAAGGCACAAACGGTCCCAGGCCATGGTTAGGCAACACCCGTGGGAATACCGTGTGTGAGGCCGCAAACTGATATGAGGTGTTACCGGCTAGATTGATGTGACATGGAATCGGGGTCCTGACAAAAGGACTCCCGTGGGCCCTGCTACCCACGTGGGCACGCCAGGGGCATCTGGTGTGCACTTAGCTTGTTTCTTGTGGGCCCGACGGGCCTCCCCTCTAGCACTTCCTTGGCTCCCAACTAGAAAAATCTCCAAAAAATTTCGTTGTGTTTGGACTCCATTTGATATGGATATTCTGCGAAGTAAAAAACAAGCAAAAATAGCAATTGGCACCGGGCACTATTTCAATTGGTTAGTCCCAAAAAACGATATAAAGTTGTTATAAAATGAATATTAAACATCCAAGAATGATAAATATAACAACATGGAATAATAAAAAATTATAGATACATTGGAGACGTATCAACATCCACAAACTTAATTCCTACTCGTCCTCGAGTAGGTAATTGATGAAAACAAAATTTTTGATGTGGAATGATGCCTAACATGTTCATCATATATTCTTTTCTTTTGTAGCATGGACATTTGGACTTTTAGATGGTTCAAAGAAATAGTCTATATTTGACATGAAGAATTCTCTACTCAAGCATATCAACAAGCAACAATGTCTTTCAAAATATCAACACTAAAGAAAGTTATCCCTGGCCCATAATGCTCAATCATTGATCCATTCATGAAACGCACTGAATATTTTCTACATCCAATGCACAAGTATGATCATAGTGCCCCCTAGTTGGTGATTTTATAAGAGAAGATAGAGACTCAAAGTAAAAATAAAAATTGCATAAAGTGAATAGATAGGCTCTCCGTAGAGGGAAGCTAAGATTTGTAGAGGTGCCAGAGCTCAAAGCTTAAATTGACAGATAAAAATATTTTGGGAGGCGTAAATTTCCCTTCAATGAAAATGACTGAGAATTCCCAATACTTTCCACGCTAGATATATCACAAGCGGTTCCCAAACATAAAATAAAGTGTATTCCTTTTTCCACCATTCTTTCACAATCCATGGCTAGTCGTATCCACCGGTGCCTTCCATACCAACAATTTCCAAGGAATTTTTTGTTTGATAACATAAAGTAATTTTTATTCACTTCGAGACTGGGAATCCCTATTACCGCCACACTCTCGTGCAATGACAAGTGAATAAACACTCATCTTGAGAATAACACATCTAGCATGAAAAGAAATATTGGCCGCCCATGCTGCTTCATCAGCGGTACGGGCACACAAAAAGGAAATTTATTTTGAAAATTAGAGATGGAACATACAAATTTACTTGGAACAGCAAGGAAATACCTCATATAGGTAGGTATGATTGACTCATTTGGCACAACTTGGTTATAGGATTTTGGATGCACAAGTAGAATTCCGACTTAGTACAAGGAAAGGCTAGCAAATAGATTGAGAAGCAACCAACCAAGAAACAAAAATTCTCATAAACGAGCACTAAGCATAACAAACACCGAATAATGCACCACAAGTAGGATGCACTTCATTGCACAACTATTGACTTATGTGCTTGCATAGGGAATGACAAACCTTAACACCAATATTCTTACTAAAGCATAATTACTCACCAGCATGACTCACATATTACTATCATCATATCTCAAAACTATTACAAAGAATCAAGTTTATAATATCCAGTGATCTTCATGAGAGTTTTTATTATATCCCTCTTGAATATCTATCACTTTGGGACTAGTTTAATATATTACCATTGCTTATAACAAGCTCTCAAATAAATTGAAGTGAAGAACATAAGCCTAAAAAATTTCCTCTCTCAAAATAATAAAAGTGAAGCATGAGAGAATTTCTTCAAACATTTACTAACTCTCAAATTAATCTAAATTATGCATGAGAGTATTTCTTCCAAAATTACTGCACCACCATGATAAAAAAGATATAAGTGAAGCACTAGAGCAATTGCATAGCTCAAAAAATTTAAGTGAAGAACATAGAGCAATTCTAACAAATCATATCATCATTATGGCTCCCTCAAATAGGTGTGTCCAGCAAGGATGATTGTGACAAACTAAAAAGCAAAACAAGCAAAGACTCATATAATACAAGACGCTCCAAGCAAAACTCATCATATGTGACGAATAAAAATATAGCTCCAAGTGAAATTACCGATGGTTGTTAAAAGAAAGAGGGGATGCCTTCCGGGGTATCCCCAAGCCTAGTTTCTTGGTTCTCCTTGAATATTACCTTGGGGTTTCATGGGCATCCCCAAGCTCAAGATCTTTTCACTCCTTATGTTGGGGAACGTAGTAATTTAAAAAAAATTCCTACGCACATGCAAGATCATGGTGATGCATAGCAACGAGAGGGGAGAGTGTTGTCTAAATACCCTAGTAGACCGATAGCGGAAGCGTTATGACAACGCGGTTGATGTAGTCGTACGTCTTCATGGCCCGACCGATAAACCACTGAAACTACGGCACCTCCGAGTTTTAGCACACGTTCAGCTCGATGACGATCCTCGAACTCCGATCCAGCAAAGTGTTGGGGAAGAGTTCTGTCAGCACGACGGCGTGATGACAATCTTGATGTTCTACCGTCGCAGGGCTTCGCCTAAGCATCGCTACAATATTATCGAGGAGTATGGTGGAAGGGGGCACCGCACACGGCTAAGAAAACGATCACGAGGATCAACTTGTGTATCTAGAGGTGCCCCCTTGCCCCCGTATATAAAGGAGCAAGGGGGTGTGGCCAGCCCTAGGAGGAGGCGCGCTGGAGGAGTCCTACTCCTACCGGGAGTAGGACTCCCCCCTTTCCCTAGTTGGATTAGGACTTGGGGGGAAGGAGGAGAGGGAAGAAAGGAAAGGGGGGCGCCGCCCTCCCTCCTTGTCCAATTCGGACTAGGGGGGAGGGGCACACGGCAGCCCCTAGGCCTCCTCTCCTCTCCCTCCACTAGGCCCATTAAGGCCCATTAGGTTACCGGGGGGTTCCGGTAACCTCCCAGTACTCCGGTAAAATGCCGATTTCACCCGGAACACTTCCGATGTCCAAACATAGGCTTCCAATATATCAATCTTTATGTCTCGACCATTCCGAGACTCCTCGTCATGTCCGTGATCACATCCGGGACACCGAAAAAACTTCGGTACATCAAAATATATAAACTCATAATGAAACAGTCATCGTAACATTAAGCGTGCGGACCCTATGGGTTCGAGAACAATGTAGACATGACCGAGACATGTCTCCGGCCAATAACCAATAGCGGAACCTGGATTCTCATATTGGCTCCCACATATTCTACGAAGATCTTTTATCGGTCAGACCGCATAACAACATACTTTGTTCCCTTTGTCATCGGTATGTTACTTGCCCGAGATTCGATCGTCGGTATCTCAATACCTAGTTCAATCTCGTTACTGGCAAGTCTCTTTACTCGTTTCGTAATACATCATCTCGCAACTAACTCATTAGTTGCAATGCTTGCAAGGCTTATGTGATGTGCATTACCGAGAGGGCCCAGAGATACCTCTCCGACAATCGGAGTGACAAATCTAATCTCGAAATACGCCAACCAAACATGTACCTTTGGAGACACCTGTAGAGCTCCTTTATAATCACCCAGTTACGTTGTGACGTTTGGTAGCACACAAAGTGTTCCTCCGGCAAACGGGAGTTGCATAATCTCATAGTCATAGAACATGTATAAGTCATGAAGAAAGCAATAGCAACATACTAAACGATCGGGTGCTAAGCTAATGGAATGGGTCATGTCAATCACATCATTCTCCTAATGATACGATCCCGTTAATCAAATGACAACACATGTCTATGGTTAGGAAACATAACCATCTTTGATTAACGAGCTAGTCAAGTAAAGGCACACTAGTGACGTTTAGTTTGTCTATGTATTCACACAAGTATTATGTTTCCGTATAATACAATTCTAGCATGAATAATAAACATTTATCATGATATAAGGAAATAAAATAATAACTTTATTATTGCCTCTAGGGAATATTTCCTTCACCTTATTCCTTCATCCATCGTGATCTCACCCAAAACATGAAAACTTCAACCACACAAAACTCAACAAAAACTTTCGTGAGATCCGTTAGTATAATAAAGAAAGTCACCACTTTAAGTAGTGTTGCAAACCCATTGATATTTTATTATTGCATTATACCTACTATATTCTAACATTACCATGGCTTATACCCCCCGATATAATCCAGAGATTCAGCAAAATAAACACACATTGCAACAAAAACAAAGTCTGTTAAAAACAGAATAGTATGTAGTAATATGGACTTTGTCCATAATTTTGTAACTCCAAAAATTCTGAAACATTAGAACAACGTAGGAAATTTGTATATAAATCTTGTTTAAAAAAATCAGAATTTTGATTTTTAACAGTTCATCTACTGGACGCAAAAGTTTCTATTTTTCAACAGGATCAAATCAACTATCAACCGACATGATCTTAAAGGCTTTACTTGGCACAAACACTAATTAAAACATAAAAAGACAATCATAACAGTAGCATAATTATGTGAACACACAAAAACAGAAAGAAAAAGAGAAACACTTATTTTATTCATTGGGTTGCGTCTCAACAAGCGCTATCGCCTTATGCCCTAGCTAGACATTGATAATTTTAATTGTGCTCACATGAAAGTGAAAAATTGAAACACGAAGAGAGCATTTGCAAATCATTTTTAAGTTTAACATACTTCCTATGCGTAGGCATTTTATAGGTGAACAAATTGGCAAGTCAAAAAATATCTAGCAAATGCGTAGAAGAAGAAGGAAACAATAGTAATCTCAAAATAAAAAGAGGTAATTTAGTAACATTACAATTTCTACAACCATATTTCCCTCTCATAATAATTACATGTGGGATCATATTCAAATTCAACAATATAGCTATCACATAACATATTCTCTACATGATCCACATGCATGCAAAGTTTATTGATGAGTACATACGATTTCATCAAATAGTGGGAAATATCATCAAATAAAGTCATGACCTCTCCAAACCCACTTTTAACAAAAACTAGCAAAGTGGCCTGCTCGATGCGCGGCCTAGAAATTTATAAAGTTGGTTGATGAGTACATACGATTTCATTTGTCTAAATAAAAACCTAAATTACATGTGATGTAATTTTGAAATATATAAGACTTCCGTGAACATAGTTTCATATTTTGTATTTTCGGGTTTTTACAGATATTCAAATATATTCGACATCACTTCATCATTTACATGTTAATTATGCATGATGTACTAACTATTTTTTATGATTAGTTCCATTGTTCAAAATTTTACTTTTGGCATTTTATCATGTTCTTAGTTATATATTTTTTGCAATAAACACAGTGCTAATACTTCTCATTGTTTTCATGTAGGCATGGGTAGATATGCTTACGTTGTGCAAGGTTGGAAGGTATTTTTTTCAATATATAGCGATTTTTGTACTGAAGGTGTTTTTGTTTTAATTTTGTACAAGAAGTAGTGTATTTATATATTGCACATATCCATTAAAGCTCTGTTGGTAGTTATTTGTTTTAATGGTCATTTGATTTATTTAACTTAAGACACGTGTGCTCAATCTAAATTAGGTTGTTCATAGTGTAGTAGTTTTTATCGTTTTAGGGTAGCATCGCTCGTTGGTTGTGCCATGTACAATTCATAATTTATCTTAACGACCGTAATTCTATTTCATGGAATAAAACTCATTTTCTTAGAAACATGTGCTCAGCGCTACCAATAGTGACTTATATTACCGTAATCCTATTTCATGGAATAAAACTCATTTTTTCTAAAAAAAGACAAATGTGCTCAGCAATACCAATGGTGACTTATATTTTTAGGTTAGCATAGTTTGCTGTCATATTGTCCACTTTCTAGAAAAGAAACATCATCCATAATATGTTCATTATTCACAAAAAGAGAGGCATAGTGCATAGTATTACACACATATGTACAAAACTTTCCTGGTTTCATTGGTGCCACCATGCTAATTGTACCTTCCCTTTTATATATTCTTCTCTTCCAAGTAGTTTTCTTGTGTTGTTTTTGGAAAGGTTATTTTTTTCTGCTGGTGGAATATTATGGGATTTAGCCAAACGGGCTAACACAGATGGACTTAGCGACCACACATCTTTCCTACATAGCCTAAAACAAAATCCTCCTTTCCCTTCACACACACAAATACACACACACACACAAACACACACACACACAAATGTT